>NW_022881361.1:0-77210 GCF_004382145.1 Drosophila mauritiana
TCTGTTCAGTGTGAAGGTTACATGTCTGCTTTTGGTCTCGTTTATCTTAATGCGCCAGTCCGCAAACCATCTTTCCACTATTTTAAGATGGCAGGCAAGTTGCTCTGTTGCCTTTGCTGGGCATCTAGATCGGCTAAGTATTGCGGTATCGTCAGCAAACGTAGAGGTTGTGAGCTGATAGTTTGTAGGCATGTCTGCTGTGAATAGGGTGTAAAGAACGGGGCCCAGTACACTACCTTGGGGGACTCCAGCATTGATAACGCGGTCGTGTGAAGTTGAACTGTTACACCTGGTTGAGAACACTCTTTTGAAGAGATACGATTCGAACACTTTGTGCGTGTTCTGGGGAAGCAGTTTTGTTATCTTGTACATTAGTCCTTCCAGCCAGACTCGGTCAAATGCTTGTGCAACATCTAAGAATATAGCTGAACAGTATTCCCGGTGCTCAAAAGCGGTACGAATTTCGTTTGTGATGCGATTGACCTGTTCGATCGTTCCGTGATTTTTGCGAAAGCCAAACTGATGCGATGGTATTGTATTTCGCCTTCTTAAGTAGGGAGTTAGTTGATTTAAAAATGCCTTTTCAAACAGTTTCGAGAGACACGTTAGGAGACTGATTGGTCTGTAGGATGAGGGTTGCGTTTTGTCTTTGCCTGGCTTGGGAGTCATTACTATAACCGCCTTTTTCCACCTTTGGGGATAGTATCCAAGTTTCGTAATAGCGTTGAAGAGATGGCATAAGGTCAGAACCGCACACGGTGGGAGTTCTATGATCATTTTTGGTGCCACCAAGTCATGTCCAGGTGATTTTTTGGGATTAAGACCTTTTATGATAGATGCTATCTCACTTTGACTGAATGTAACTGGATTTATAGGGGGCAAGCTTTTAGTTACTACAGGGAGTACAAATGAGTTGCTAGCAGGATTTGGTTGGAATACTTTCTGAAGGTGATCGGCGAACGCATTAGCTCTATCTTCGTCGCTGCGTATCCAGCTTCCAGAGGGACCTCGCAGTGGAACGACTGTTTCTGCCGGTGGCTGTATGCTTTTGTGTGCTTTCCACAAAGGGTTCCTTTTACTGGTGGGCGATAGTTGTTTGATATATAGATGCTGAGCGTTGGCTTCCTCAAGCTTAAGTGCCCTGGTTAGTTTACGTGTTGCTATTTTTAGATGTTCCTTAGCCGTTGGGGATCTATGATTCTGCCATTCTCTTCTTAGTCTTCGTTTTTCAAGTACTAGCTGTTCGATTTCACGATTTGTCTTGCTATGGTTTGTCATTTTGTGTGTGTCTGGAGGTGTAGAGGCCTTGGCTGCAGCAACAAGTGTTTCCTCTATCGATTTGACCAGGCGATCAACATCCTCGTCGGTGAATACTGTTTGAGTCGGTTCCATGTGAGTACAAACATATTTCGCGTACCTTGCCCAGTTGGTCCTGTTGCCTGTCAGCCTGTAGGGCCGCTCAGTTATATGTGGTCGGTGCCAGAGAGTAAGTAGAACTGGAGAGTGATCAGATGATAGTTCTGCAAGTGACTCGGCCGTAATATTATTTCTTGGAATCTTTCTTGTTATTGCGAAGTCAATGAGATCCGGTAGCTTATTTGGATCTGCTGGCCAGTATGTAGGCCTACCCGGAGTCACATGATCGAGCTTGTTTCGCGGCTTAATGAGCGCGTTATAAAGTTGTTTGCCCTTTGGGGTCAGAAGACGTGATCCCCAGTGCGTATGCTTGGCATTGTAGTCACCGGCCGCTATGAATCGCTCACCGAGTGAGTTGAAAAATTCCGTGAATTGGTCCTCAGAAACTACAAAACGAGGTGGGCAGTAGACTGCGGCCAGAGTGACGGGGCCGCTGCTGGATTGCATGCTTATGGAAGTGGATTGCAGGTAGTCCATTTCAGTTCTGTTATAAAGGTGGTGTTTGATGCGACCTCTGATAAGTATACCAGTGCCCCATGGGCTTTGCCGTCCGGATGGTTTGTGGCGTAGAATAAGTATCCTGGGATATGGAAGTTGTGCTTGTCTGTTAGATGTGTCTCGGAGAGGAGCATGACGTCAATATTTTTATCGGATAAGAACTGGGCAAGTTCGTTTTTATGCCGTGAAACGCCATTCGCGTTCCACATAGATATTTGAAGTGGAGACATTATATTGATTTGAATGACAGAAGATGCTGTATCAGCATATTTTGGTTTCGCATAAGCTCTTGCATTGTGGTTTGCATGAATGTCATAAACTCTTTTAGGGTTTGCTGGAGTGAGATCATCATCGTTTCAATGCCAGTTGATATATGCTGCGTTTGTTCGTTCGAGGTAGTTATTTTCTGTTCTTCCCGAGTAGAAGTCGACTTTTGTGTTATCGGATTCACGGATTTAATTCCCGATTTTAAGGCACTAGCGAAGGAAATGCTAGGACTGGTACGATGTGTAGGGGGGGGTGCAGTGTAGGACGGGCCCGATTGTGGCGGGGTGTGAGCGATGTGGGTGGTCTGAGCGCGTATTGATTCTCCGCGTTTGTTAAGGCGGTTCTTTAGTTCCTTGTATACTACACAGCCACGCCAGTTCGCTGTGTGACTTTCACCGCAGTTGCTGCACATTTTAACAGAGATGTCTTCCTTGTTCTTATGGCAGTTCGCTGTGCTATGAGCTTCACTACAGACTACGCAAATAGATTTCAGCGTACAGTACGCCTTAGTGTGGCCATATTCTTGGCAGTTAGTGCACTGCACTGGGCGATTGCGCTTGTGTGGCTCTTCCACTGTGATACGCCGGTGCAGTAGGAGCTGTAACTTGTAGATTGGATGAACTTCATTTTTTTTCAGTGTCTGGCGTTCTGGCTCCAACTCGATTTTGAACATTGGTTGTGGTTCCTTATTTTTGTTTAATATGTTCATGACCATTTTCGCACTAAAGTTCTTTTCCTTGAGCGCTTCTACGATTTCAGTTGTCGAAACAGTTGCCTCAATCCCTTTGAGAACAACCTGTAGGCCCTTTGCGCTTTTTAGTTGGTACGTATAAAAGTTTTTTCCTGCTTCATCCAAGAATTTGGTTAGTAGACGATGGCTATCCTCGGTTTCAGTTTGAACCTTTGTTTCATTTATGTTCCCTTTTCTTAAGGGAATTACATAAAATGAGTTTTCTCCTATAAGTGTGGCAATTTTGTTCACTAGTGCACTTGAGCTTTTTTCGCGAATGTATATTGGAGGAGGCTTGACCTTCTTAGGTGACTTTGCCGGTTGTATACTTTCATCAGTAGAATTTGCCAGCAGCTCAAATCTGTTGGTGTTTTCTGGCGTTTTGTTAGTGAGCATGTTAGCATTGTCGCGTGAAATTTTTGGTTTATTTTCTGTTTGTTGGCTTTTGTAATTTTGAGGGCTGAGTTTTCTTTTTATTGTTATGTAGCGATCCATTCCAGTCTGTATGGTGGACCCGGCATTCTTGTTTACGTTTTGGCTTGCTGGTAGCGCAGCAGAACCCTTAAGTTGTGTTTTTGTTTTGATCGCTGGTTCAGTAGGAGCAAATGCTTGCGTCGACGAAATTGAGCGAGCTGACGATACCGTTCCAGTTGTTGTTGTGATTGCAGTTGCAGTGGTTGTTGTTGTCACAGTACTAGTCACCGTAGGTAAGCGTAAAGAAATTTCGCAAGTGTTTGGAGATTGGGGGTTTTGTGACAGTAGTGAGGGAGAGCAAGAACGCGCTCTTTCTTGAGTTGTTGGCAATGGTAAACTTGTCGGGTTAGGGGTGATTGACCGGTTTATGTGTGAATTTGTATTTGTTGTTTAAGGTCATTCCTAGAATTTTTAAGGAAGTAACGGTAGGAATTTGGATGTTGTTGCAGCTTATCTTGCATGTGCAGTGACGTTTTCTGCATATGTGGAGGTGTTGACATTTGGATAGGGATAGCGATGCCCCTGAGTAGGAGCACCAATTTTCTATATCGTCGAATAGATTGTCTAAGTTGAAATTTGTATTTGTGTTTTTGTTGAAATTTATTATAAGGAAGAAGTCGTCGGCATATGCATTGAATTTAATTTCTTTATGTAGGGATATGATGTTGGATAATTTATTGAATGCTATGAGGAAAAGTATTACGGATATGGGTGAACCTTGGGGGATTCCGTTGAACAGGGGTAATGGGTTTGATGTATGCGGACCGACGCGGACAGTTATTTTTCTGTTGCTCATGAAGTTTTTAATGTATTTTATTATTTTGGGGCCCGTTTTCCATTCCTGCAATTGCTGGATTATGGAGTGCACACCTACTCGATCGAAGGCTCTTGAAAAGTCAAGAGTGACGAGGGAGGTGTGCATTTTTGACTTCGTTATGAGATAGTCTACATAGAGTAGACAATCCGAAGTCGATTTGCCTTTTTTGAATCCGAATTGGTTGACGTTAATTAGATTGTTATATGTCACTAGCCACCAGAGTCTTTTCGCTATTATTTTATCAAGTGTCTTTGCTATACAGCAGTTGAGGGAGATGGGTCGGTATGAAGAAGTTTTCGTTTTATCGGTGTTTGGCTTGAGGATTGGGATGATTAGGCTTGTTTTGTAGGCTTGAGGTATGTGGTTATTGAATATTTCATTGAATAGTTTCGTTATTCTGTTTTTTGTTGTGTGGGAGCTATTTTTGATCATTTCATAAGAGATTCTATTTAGTCCTGGAGCACATCCTTTTAATGTTTGTAGTGCTGAGCTAAGTTCTAGATAAGTTATGTTCTCTTCTATGGTTTGGGCTATTGGAGAGGGGGTGTAGAGATGTAGGTTATTTCTATATTTATTGTTCCGGAACTCCTCTGAAAAGTTCCAGTCGCCGGAAAGGTCAGAAAGGTGTTGTGCAAATATGTTAGCAATTTCGTTGCTAGCCAATGTAGTCTCATTGTTTAGTGGGTTTGTGATGGCATGAATTTGTTTTGCTGGGTTAAGTCCGCAGAAGCGTCTTATATTGGCCCATATTTTGGATGAGGGAGTAGTGGGATGGATGGTTGAGGTGAAAGAGCTGGAAGCTTCTTTTTTCCTCTTTTTTAGTTCGTATCTAAATATTGCGTTTTTGCGTCTATAGTCTAGAATGTTGTCAACAGTAATTGTGCGGTTTAGTTTTTTCCAGGCAAGTTGTTTTTCTTTTCGTAATTGGTCGAGGTGTTTATTCCACCATGGAACCCTGTATGGATGTGTGTTAGGTGAGGTTTGTGGGATGGAGAGGTTTGCGCTATAAAGAATAATTCTATTGATTAGAGCGGCTTCTTTGTTTACGTTGTGGGAGGTGGGGTATTTCTTGTTGGTTTGGTGGGTAAGTGCGTTGAACTGCTCCCAGTTGGCTTCTTTGAGTTTAAAAAAGGGTCTGTAGAATTTTTGTGGATTGGTTGTTGGGAATAGTGTTGTGATAATAGGGAAATGGTCGCTACCGTGAAGATCGTTTAGTATTTTCCACTTGGCGTGGGGGGCTAGGATTGGAGAGCAGAGTGTGAGGTCTATGTGTGTGTATGTCGTTTTGTGTGAGATTTGTCGTTTAACAGGATAAGGTGTTTGTTGTCAATGAATCTTTGAGTTATTTTCCCTCGTTTATTTGTTGTTGGGGAGCCCCAGGATGGGTGCCATCCATTAAAATCTCCCGTAATTAGAGAGGGTGTTTGTTGTATGTTAAATGTGTTATGGAGTGTCTGGTTAGTTATGTTTTTGGTCGGAGAAATGTATGTGGAAAATATGTTTAATTTAAGTTCAGATTCTATATTTATGGCTATTGCTTCTATATCGGTTGTTATGTTGAGGACAGTGTGTTGTATTGACTTATGCACTAGTAGTGCTACGCCCCCAAATCTGTTGGTGGCAATATTTGTTAATAGTTTGTAGTTTATTGGGGTTGGAATGTTATTAGTGTATTGTATATGGGTTTCTTGGAGGGAAATTATGTGTGGGGAGTATTTTTTGATTAGAATAAGGAGTTGGTTGTAGTTGTTTAGATATCCTTTTAGATTCCATTGGATTATAGTTAGTGACATTTGTGAGAAAATTAAAGCTTATGACTTACTTGAAGGTAGTGGTAACGGTTTAGGTTTTGTGTAGAGTTTAAGGTTCTATATGGATTCGCTGTCGCTGTTGTTAGTGTTCTTGTTTTTGTTTAGAGCTTTGGCCTTTAGTTTCGATGCTTTAAGGTTTATGGATAGGTTATTGGACTTATCTTTCGGGAAGATTTTTATTTTTAGGTCTTCTGTGAGTTGTGATGAGTATGCCGTAGATGGTTTTCTGGTAGGTGTGTAGTCGGTATCCATGTCTTCTAGTTTGTCGTAGCTGTTGTGGTGATGGTGTTGGTGTGGTTGGTTGGATAGTAAGGTTGTTTTGGCTGGTTCAGTTGTTGGTGTCTTAGATGAAGTGTTTTGTGCTGCTGATGTGGGTGTGTGGTGCGGATTTTGGTGTTGTGATTGGGTTGTGTTTGTGTGAATATTAGGTGATGGAGTGTTTGTTGTCCTCTGGGTTGTGCCGTTTGTAAGTGTTTTGGCGTAGGTGTTTTTCGTTTGGAAGCCGTGACGTTCGAAATAGATGTGTTGGGCAGTTTTATGGTCAACTTTTTGTGTGGTTTTAATTGCTGTTAATTCCTGGTTTTTTATGAACGTAGGGCATTTACGGTCAATTGGGCTGTGTTGATGGTCAATTTCTGGGTTGTTTCGGCAATTTAAGCAGTTTTTTTCGTTTGTGCATTTTTCTCCGTCGTTTGTGTGTTTTGTTTCTGAGCAATTGATGCAAGTTTCTACACTTTTGCATATGGGTGTTGGATGACCGAAGCGGAGGCATTTTTTGCATCGAAGTGGGAGTGGAATATAGTCTCGTACTCGGACTGTTTCGTACCCGATTCGTACTATCTCGGGGAGCTTATGCGATTCAAAGGTTATAATTATTAGTCCAGTTTCAACTAATGTGATGTTGTTGGTGTCGGAGTTAGAGTTGGGGTTTTGCCGTTTCATTATTTTTTTAACTTCAGTTACTTTTTGTGATTTTAGTTCTTGTAGAATTGTATCTTCGTCGATGTGTCTAAGGTCGTTACAGTAAATAACTCCCTTAGAGAAGTTTAATGTTTTATGTTCACTTGCTGTTACATCCACATCTGCAATTTTTGTTAGTTTTAGGAGTTTTCTGGCTTGTAATTCGTTTTTGGTTTTTATTAGCAGGTTGCCGTCTCTTGTACGTTTGCATCCCTCAACTTCTCCTCCACAGGCAAAGTCCACCGATTTTTTAATGATGAATGGTGAAGTTCTTTCGAAAGAGTTGTTGTCTTTTCTTTTAATAATTATAAATTTGGGTTCGCCTAGTTGGGATTGGTATGTTTTTGAAGTAATTTTGTAAATGTTTGGTGGGTCTGTCATGATTGTTGGTTAAGGGCTTGAGCCCGGATTAGCGGTATTGTTGTTTTTGTTGTTAAGTTTTTTATTTTCTCTTTGTGGTTGATATTTGTTTATCAAGATTTTGCTGATAAGAGTTTTGGGCTTACGCGAAGCGAGGCTTTAAACAGAGTGGCACGACTTATCTCTTCGGAGGTTGAAGTGGTACTGATAAACAAATATAGTTTTGAAACCAGAACACCGCCGAAAAGAAGGCATACACTCCAGTAAACCACTTGTGAAGTGGCTGCTTCGGAAAATTATATTTTCACACAGAAGAACTGAAGACGACGACAACGCAATGCACACACGTTTGGAATACTAGGAGGAGCAAGTTACACGGAGGTGGGTTCACCAGAATTATAGGTTTTTTCCCCCAAAAGCAAGAAAACTTTCATACACACACACACACACAAGTCACCAAAAAGAGCAGTGCGGCCAAAAAGACGATAAAGAGGCTACCTACCAGAGAGAGAGAAAGAGAGACACAGATCAGGATCACAGGATGAGCAGGATAAGCAGCATGAGCAGGATAAGCAGCATGAGCAGGATAAGCAGGAGCTGGATGCCAGGAGGTGGAGAAAGGCCAAACATCAAGAAAAATTCTAAATTTAGAGTCACCAAATTAATAGAAAATATTTTTTTTTGTAAATAGCAAAATAAACGGTCCATAGCACCAATAAAAATAAGTCACGCAATAAGCATAGCTTTATAGATTGCCAAAAATGAATTCTACTATACTATATGGTACTTAAGCGCGGTTATCAGCTATTTGGAAAATCAGCATTATACTCGACTCTAAGCCCACACACATACACAGACACACGCACACGCACACACATGGATCTCTTTGCATTGGTGTTGGGGTTCGGCGATAAGAAAATCGAGCCATTAAGTCGCGCCGGCGATTCTATAGACGCTCAGTTGCTTTGGAGCGATTCTTTGATGCAGACGAACGTCGGAGTTTGCGGATTGTAATAAAAGAGCAAGCACAGAGAGAGAGAGAGAGACAGTTAATGAGACAGAGAGATATATATGCAGGTAGGAGCTTTGTATTACGCATACACTAGGGCTTGACTGTATATGTACACATTGTAACGGAGTGCTACAATGTGCTTTTAAGTTATGATTATACAGTACAGTAATTAACCGTTATGTGTGCATACTACAATACTACTTTTACAGTTTGGTAGAAAATCTTCTTTATTTTTATATATGTTTTTAGTTTTCTTATTCCATTTGTCTCTATATACATTTATATTGGGAATTATTTCTTTCGTTCTTTCTTTTTCTATTTTGTCAATGTTAGTCAAAAAGAAAAATTTTCTTTTACCTTATTGTCTGCCTGAATCTAGCTATGGCTTCACGGGACATATTGGGTTAACAGGGCATAGTAGTTTATGCTCCATATTACAATGTGTCTTAAAATTTTTCTTATATATATATATATTTATATTTATTGTTAATTAGTTAATATTTTAGTGCTGCTGATGTTCATCTCCTGGTGTCAGCTGGGCGTCGCCGGGGGTGGCACGCTGATACTCCCTCGCTGCTGTCTATTTCTGGGCTGCTGATGATGTTGATGGCTGCTCACAAGTCCCCAGGCAGTGAGGACTCCAGACTCCTTCGCAGTCCGGGGGGCAGGACTTTTTAGCCTTCGTTAGTGCTGGTGCTGGTGCTGGATATGCCTTTGGTTTTGGAACTTCATTAATTATTGTTATATTTTTAGTATTTTCTGAGTAAGTTTTCTCGAGTTTTTGGGTCTTCAATTCTTCCTGATATTGAAGCAAGTGGTCTAGATCTGCATGTAGCCTTAGAGCTTTCGACCAAACCGGTGGCGTTTGCTGACCGTATATTAGCCACCTTACGTGGGCTATACGTTTGTTCAGCTTGGTATTTAGACCGCCACGGTGTTTTCCCATAACTCAATACAACTCTACTCACTCAGATATTTCCTTAGTTTTGGCAATTGTAAGTTCCATGTAATGATTCCTCGGTCTTCTTCCTCAGCCTTCCAGTCCAGTTTTCCTCCAATATGTGTTTTTTATTTCGTTAATTTGTCCATCGTTGGACGACTGTCACGGTCGCCATGTAATGGGTCGTTCATTGATAACACAAGTCTTTTGGTTTTGATTGCAGCCATCAGGCTGAATTAGGTTTTTATTTGATTTTTATTAAATTTTTGTTTGGCGGAAATGGTTCTGCCAGTTCAACGTCTTTACAGTGTCTGCGTTGTGAGTTTTGAATATATTTCGTCTTAGGCTAAGCCGCGTAGCTGCGCTGCCGGATACGCCAGCGGCGGAGCGGCTTTCTTATGTATATCTTATATATCTAGGCTTATCGAGAGAGCGATCTATGTACTTATGTATTATGCATTTGGTCGGCGTGGGAATGCTGACCATGCACTTATACTTTGTAGCCTTCAAGTGTACGATCATGTTACATCCGCCTTGGGCCTTATTGGTTGCATAAACATAAACATAAACATAGAAACAAAGTGCTGCTATATGTTAGTATGCTATTATACTTAAATGTTCTTAATATTACATAGGCGCATACTACACCAATGGCACCGGAGTTGTTCACTTAATACTTGAAACGTATCAGCGCTAACTAATTATAAGGTATTTGCGGTATTTATTTTTAATCTTCGAAGAGCGTAAACTGGATGTAAATGTGGTTTCACTCAACCTTGACAATTGATGTATGCGTGTTGAGGTGTGTACTCATCTTAAAATCTGAGAAAAGATAAAGATTTTTTAGAAAATTCGAATAATAATTGTGGACAATATTTTTTTTATATTAGTTTATGTTTAATGCTCGTTTATGTTTCATTTGTGACGAGTGAATTTAGTGAACAGTTGAACTGGGCGCGGTAGTCCGTATTCTTCCTTTTTGGCCTTGGCCTACTAATGGTACGGTTGCCACACAATCCTCTGGGCTGCTTTCTCGGGTGCCTCCACACCACTCAGCCTATCCAGCAGATTACCACACACTTTAATCAGAGGTTACTTGGTTAATATTTCATTTACTTTCATTTCATTTATTATACTCTGTACTGCGATATCGGTAACTCCTCCCCCCCTGGAATGAAGTGACGGCCACATCGAAGGAATGGCCGAAACGTAATTTAACGGAATTTCAACAGGGGTGATAATGGTGCTTCTTCTTTCAACATCAGGGTCAATATTGTGCATATGGTATTCTCGTTTGACCGCGCGTTCACACTTCCGAGATCCTTCTGTTAACACTCCGACACTCGGCCTCCTTCCGCACGCGATCTCTCAGATGATTTTTGGATACTTGGTACGCCGTTTAAACAAATCATAAAATCGGGAGAAACCAAATTTTTGTGGTATCAAATATCGCATAAATCACACTGGTTGCAAAATGAAAGGAATATAGTGATCGAAGTCACCGTGTAAGGTGACTTCACCCATCCAGTGAACTTGCACATCAAGCAGCCCGAGACTTTGCAATCGTATTCTGAAACTTCAGTTTCAGATGAGCCCATAACGTTCATAACATTCATAACGTTAGCGTACATATGTTGTGTTGAATCGGCTCCGAAAATGGTAAGTCGAATCGCCCATAACGACTTCATTATAGTCTCCCGTCAATTGCTGATCAATCGAGCCGACACGGATAAGGACAAACAGAGTGCCAAGGTGCTCATTATCTACAGCACTGGAAAGCAGCACATCGTCACCTTCAAGCTGCCCATCCATGCCTTTACAGTGCAAAAGCTGTTTCTCAAGATGAACCTTCATATGGAGGATAACATCACGATTGATTGCATGGAGAATGCCGGTGGTATTATCCATTTGGTGGTCTCTGTGGGATTCGCCATCGGTGATACCATTGCCGATACGATTGCCCATGCGGAGGAGTTCAACAAGAAGGTGCATCAGTCAAAGGCGTCCGCTGGTGCCGCTCTTCCCAACGCGGTGCCCGTTGAAGTGCCACCATCTCGTGCGGTTGTCAAGCCATCGGAGACTTCGGTGGCCAACAATGGTTGCCAGCCATCTGCAACCAAAGGCAAGAAGCACAAGAAAAGACATCGCGCTCCGGGAGACACCAATGCTGACAAAGCGATATCGTCGGCGAATCAAGACGCCAATACTCCCAAGACCAAGAAACAGAAGAAGTGTCATTCTGCAGAGGACAGCAATGGTTATCAAGTTGCTGGTGCTCAAGACAACCCAGGTTTATCTGGCAATAAACAGGGAAGTCAAACCCCTACGGGTAACACCTCAAATTCTCCAAAGAAGAGTAGTACTGCCCAAGTGATATCGTCGGTGGATCAAGACGACAATACTCCCAAGACCAAGAAACAGAAGAAGTGTCATTCTGCAGAGGACAGCAATGGTTATCAAATTGCTGGTGCTCAAGACAACCTAGGTTCATCTGGCAATAAACAGGGAAATCAAACCCCCACGGGTAACACCTCAAATTCTCCAAAGAAGAGCAATGGTCTCCAGGACGTGCAACAGCTGGAGACGCTCTCGCAAGCTCCCAGTCAATCCAGTCGAAGGACCAAGTCGCACATGCCACTGTTAGCAAGAAATCGGAAGAGACAGCTGGTGGATCTCAATCGCGGGTGCAACCGAATGTTGCATCCATACCGGCGCCAGCCGAGAAAGCAACTAGTGACACTATACCCACACCTGCAGAACGCGTAGAGAAGAGTCGCCTGCGCCGGAACAGCAACTGGATAATAAGCAGGGACTTTGACGATGAAGTCATTGTGCTGTTGAGCAGCGAGGATGAGGAGACCACCGCCGCCGACAATGGCCAAACAGAGGGAAGACTCTCCGTCGACGAGAATCCAACGCTTTTCACATATCCGCCCACCGGAACCGGTGGCCTGAGCATCACCATTAAGGACTATATGGGTCTCAAGGAAGGCTCATTTCTGAACGACATAATCATTGATTTTTATCTGCGCTGGCTAAAGAATAACATCGTACCAGAGGGTCAGCGCGATAGGACGCACATCTTTAGCACATTTTTCCACATGAGATTGACCACAGAGACGAGTCCCAACAACACGAAGGAGCCGGTGGCCAAGAGGCGTCACGAAAGGGTAAAGAAGTGGACACGAACCGTGAATATATTCGAGAAGGATTTCATCATAATACCATTCAACGAGAAGTTCCATTGGATACTGGCCATCATATGTTTTCCAAACCTGAAGACCTCCGTGGTTAACCATGATGTACAGACACCCGGCGAAGACATTCCAATCAAACAGCCATTGATTCTCATCTTTGATTCGTTGAAGGGCAACTCACGCGATCGAGATATTGCCATATTGCATGATTACCTCAACTTCGAGTACAAGGCAAAGTATCCGAAAGAGCGGGCGCGCATCTTCAACGGGGATAATATGCCAGGTCTCATTGTGGAGGTGCCGCAGCAGGAGAATCTCACCGATTGCGGCCTCTATCTGCTGCAGTATGCGGAGCAATTCTTCACAAAACCCATCGTTAACTATAAGCTGCCCATTAGGGAGCTGATCGATTGGTTTGACCTGCTCACAGTAACCAAGAAGCGCGAGGATATCGCCAATCTCATCCAGAAGCTGATGAATGAAGGCAATCAGCAGGGCATAACTTTGCCCGTCATAAAGTTTCCCACACTGAATGGCATAATGGTGATGGATGTGGATGACGATAAGGAATGGGACACGGAGGAAGAGAATCAAACTATAAACCAATATAGTTTTGAAACCAGAACACCGCCGAAAAGAAGGCATACACTCCAGTAAACCACTTGTGAAGTGGCTGCTTCGGATCAGATCAGGATCACAGGATGAGCAGGATAAGCAGCATGAGCAGGATAAGCAGCATGAGCAGGATAAGCAGGAGCTGGATGCCAGGAGGTGGAGAATGGCCAAACATCAAGAAAAATTCTAAATTTAGAGTCACCAAATTAATAGAAAATATTTTTTTTTGTAAATAGCAAAATAAACGGTCCATAGCACCAATAAAAATAAGTCACGCAATAAGCATAGCTTTATAGATTGCCAAAAATGAATTCTACTATACTATATGGTACTTAAGCGCGGTTATCAGCTATTTGGAAAATCAGCATTATACTCGACCCTAAGCCCACACACATACACAGACACACGCACACGCACACACATGGATCTCTTTGCATTGGTGTTGGGGTTCGGCGATAAGAAAATCGAGCCATTAAGTCGCGCCGGCGATTCTATAGACGCTCAGTTGCTTTGGAGCGATTCTTTGATGCAGACGAACGTCGGAGTTTGCGGATTGTAAAAAAAGAGCAAGCACAGAGAGAGAGAGAGAGACAGTTAATGAGACAGAGAGATATATATGCAGGTAGGAGCTTTGTATTACGCATACACTAGGGCTTGACTGTATATGTACACATTGTAACGGAGTGCTACAATGTGCTTTTAAGTTATGATTATACAGTACAGTAATTAACCGATATGTGTGCATACTACAATACTACTTTTACAGTTTGGTAGAAAATCTTCTTTATTTTTATATATGTTTTTAGTTTTCTTATTCCATTTGTCTCTATATACATTTATATTGGGAATTATTTCTTTCTTTCTTTTTCTATTTTGTCAATGTTAGTCAAAAAAAAAATATTTTCTTTTACATTATTGTCTGCCTGAATCTAGCTATGGCTTCACGGGACATATTGGGTTAACAGGGCATAGTAGTTTATGCTCCATTTTACAATGTGTCTTAAAATTTTTCTTATACATATATATATTTATATTTATTGTTAATTAGTTAATATTTTAGTGCTGCTGATGTTCATCTCCTGGTGTCAGCTGGGCGTCGCCGGGGGTGGCACGCTGATACTCCCTTGCTGCTGTCTATTTCTGGGCTGCTGATGATGTTGATGGCTGCTCACAAGGCCCCAGGCAGTGAGGACTCCAGACTCCTTCGCAGTCCGGGGGGCAGGACTTTTTAGCCTTCGTTAGTGCTGGTGCTGGACATGCCTTTGGTTTTGGAACTTCATTAATTATTGTTATATTTTTAGTATTTTCTGAGTAAGTTTTCTCGAGTTTTTGGGTCTTCAATTCTTCCTGATATTGAAGCAAGTGGTCTAGATCTGCATGTAGCCTTAGAGCTTTCGACCAAACCGGTGGCGTTTGCTGACCGTATATTAGCCACCTTACGTGGGCTATACAAACGTATAGAACGTATAAACGTTCAGCTTGGTATTTAGACCGCCACGGTGTTTTCCCATAACTCAATACAACTCTACTCACTCAGATATTTCCTTAGTTTTGGCAATTGTAAGTTCCATGTAATGATTCCTCGGTCTTCTTCCTCAGCCTTCCAGTCCAGTTTTCCTCCAATATGTGTTTTTTATTTCGTTAATTTGTCCATCGTTGGACGACTGTCACGGTCGCCATGTAATGGGTCGTTCATTGATAACACAAGTCTTTTGGTTTTGATTGCAGCCGTCAGGCTGAATTAGGTTTTTATTTGATTTTTATTAAATTTTTGTTTGGCGGAAATGGTTCTGCCAGTTCAACGTCTTTACAGTGTCTGCGTTGTGAGTTTTGAATATATTTCGTCTTAGGCTAAGCCGCGTAGCTGCGCTGCCGGATACGCCAGCGGCGGAGCGGCTTTCTTATGTATATATCTAGGCTTATCGAGAGAGCGATCTATGTACTTATGTATTATGCATTTGGTCGGCGTGGGAATGCTGACCATGCACTTATACTTTGTAGCCTTCAAGTGTACGATCATGTTACATCCGCCTTGGGCCTTATTGGTTGCATAAACATAAACATAAACATAGAAACAAAGTGCTGCTATATGTTAGTATGCTATTATACTTAAATGTTCTTAATATTACATAGGCGCATACTACACCAATGGCACCGGAGTTGTTCACTTAATACTTGAAACGTATCAGCGCTAACTAATTATGAGGTATTTGCGGTATTTATTTTTAATCTTCGAAGAGCGTAAACTGGATGTAAATGTGGTTTCACTCAACCTTGACAATTGATGTATGCGTGTTGAGGTGTGTACTCATCTTAAAATCTGAGAAAAGATAAAGATTTTTTAGAAAATTCGAATAATAATTGTGGACAATATTTTTTTTATATTAGTTTATGTTTAATGCTCGTTTATGTTTCATTTGTGACGAGTGAATTTAGTGAACAGTTGAACTGGGCGCGGTAGCCCGTATTCTTCCTTTTTGGCCTTGGCCTACTAATGGTACGGTTGCCACACAATCCTCTGGGCTGCTTTCTCGGGTGCCTCCACACCACTCAGCCTATCCAGCAGATTACCACACACTTTAATCAGAGGTTACTTGGTTAATATTTCATTTACTTTCATTTCATTTATAATACTCTGTACTGCTATATCGGTAACTCCTCCCCCCTGGAATGAAGTGACGGCCACATCGAAGGAATGGCCGAAACGTAATTTAACGGAATTTCCACAGGGGTGATAATGGTGCTTCTTCTTTCAACATCAGGGTCAATATTGTGCATATGGTATTCTCGTTTGACCGCGCGTTCACACTTCCGAGATCCTTCTGTTAACACTCCGACACTCGGCCTCCTTCCGCACGCGATCTCTCAGATGATTTTTGGATACTTGGTACGCCGTTTAAACAAATCATAAAATCGGGAGAAACCAAATTTTTGTGGTATCAAATATCGCATAAATCACACTGGTTGCAAAATGAAAGGAATATAGTGATCGAAGTCACCGTGTAAGGTGACTTCACCCATCCAGTGAACTTGCACATCAAGCAGCCCGAGACTTTGCAATCGTATTCTGAAACTTCAGTTTCAGATGAGCCCATAACGTTCATAACATTCATAACGTTAGCGTACATATGTTGTGTTGAATAGGTTTCGAAAATGGTAAGTCGAATCGCCCATAACGACTTCATTATAGTCTCCCGTCAATTGCTGATCAATCGAGCCGACACGGATAAGGACAAACAGAGTGCCAAGGTGCTCATTATCTACAGCACTGGAAAGCAGCACATCGTCACCTTCAAGCTGCCCATCCATGCCTTTACAGTGCAAAAGCTGTTTCTCAAGATGAACCTTCATATGGAGGATAACATCACGATTGATTGCATGGAGAATGCCGGTGGTATTATCCATTTGGTGGTCTCTGTGGGATTCGCCATCGGTGATACCATTGCCGATACGATTGCCCATGCGGAGGAGTTCAACAAGAAGGTGCATCAGTCAAAGGCGTCCGCTGGTGCCGCTCTTCCCAACGCGGTGCCCGTTGAAGTGCCACCATCTCGTGCGGTCAAGCCATCGGAGACTTCGGTGGCCAACAATGGTTGCCAGCCATCTGCAACCAAAGGCAAGAAGCACAAGAAAAGACATCGCGCTCCGGGAGACACCAATGCTGACAAAGCGATATCGTCGGCGAATCAAGACGCCAATACTCCCAAGACCAAGAAACAGAAGAAGTGTCATTCTGCAGAGGACAGCAATGGTTATCAAGTTGCTGGTGCTCAAGACAACCCAGGTTTATCTGGCAATAAACAGGGAAGTCAAACCCCTACGGGTAACACCTCAAATTCTCCAAAGAAGAGTAGTACTGCCCAAGTGATATCGTCGGTGGATCAAGACGACAATACTCCCAAGACCAAGAAACAGAAGAAGTGTCATTCTGCAGAGGACAGCAATGGTTATCAAGTTGCTGGTGCTCAAGACAACCCAGGTTCATCTGGCAATAAACAGGGAAATCAAACCCCCACGGGTAACACCTCAAATTCTCCAAAGAAGAGCAATGGTCTCCAGGACGTGCAACCAGCTGGAGACGCTCTCGCAAGCTCCCAGTCAATCCAGTCGAAGGACCAAGTCGCACATGCCACTGTTAGCAAGAAATCGGAAGAGACAGCTGGTGGATCTCAATCGCGGGTGCAACCGAATGTTGCATCCATACCGGCGCCAGCCGAGAAAGCAACTAGTGACACTATACCCACACCTGCAGAACGCGTAGAGAAGAGTCGCCTGCGCCGGAACAGCAACTGGATAATAAGCAGGGACTTTGACGATGAAGTCATTGTGCTGTTGAGCAGCGAGGATGAGGAGACCACCGCCGCCGACAATGGCCAAACAGAGGGAAGACTCTCCGTCGACGAGAATCCAACGCTTTTCACATATCCGCCCACCGGAACCGGTGGCCTGAGCATCACCATTAAGGACTATATGTGTCTCAAGGAAGGCTCATTTCTGAACGACATAATCATTGATTTTTATCTGCGCTGGCTAAAGAATAACATCGTACCAGAGGGTCAGCGCGATAGGACGCACATCTTTAGCACATTTTTCCACATGAGATTGACCACAGAGACGAGTCCCAACAACACGAAGGAGCCGGTGGCCAAGAGGCGTCACGAAAGGGTAAAGAAGTGGACACGAACCGTGAATATATTCGAGAAGGATTTCATCATAATACCATTCAACGAGAAGTCCCATTGGATACTGGCCATCATATGTTTTCCAAACCTGAAGACCTCCGTGGTTAACCATGATGTACAGACACCCGGCGAAGACATTCCAATCAAACAGCCATTGATTCTCATCTTCGATTCGTTGGAGGGCAACTCACGCGATCGAGATATTGCCATATTGCATGATTACCTCAACTTCGAGTACAAGGCAAAGTATCCGAAAGAGCGGGCGCGCATCTTCAACGGGGATAATATGCCAGGTCTCATTGTGGAGGTGCCGCAGCAGGAGAATCTCACCGATTGCGGTCTCTATCTGCTGCAGTATGCGGAGCAATTCTTCACAAAACCCATCGTTAACTATAAGCTGCCCATTAGGGAGCTGATCGATTGGTTTGACCTGCTCACAGTAACCAAGAAGCGCGAGGATATCGCCAATCTCATCCAGAAGCTGATGAATGAAGGCAATCAGCAGGGCATAACTTTGCCCGTCATAAAGTTTCCCACACTGAATGGCATAATGGTGATGGATGTGGATGACGATAAGGAATGGGACACGGAGGAAGAGAATCAAACTATAAACCAATATAGTTTTGAAACCAGAACACCGCCGAAAAGAAGGCATACACTCCAGTAAACCACTTGTGAAGTGGCTGCTTCGGATCAGATCAGGATCACAGGATGAGCAGGATAAGCAGCATGAGCAGGATAAGCAGCATGAGCAGGATAAGCAGGAGCTGGATGCCAGGAGGTGGAGAATGGCCAAACATCAAGAAAAATTCTAAATTTAGAGTCACCAAATTAATAGAAAATATTTTTTTTTGTAAATAGCAAAATAAACGGTCCATAGGACCAATAAAAATAAGTCACGCAATAATCATAGCTTTATAGATTGCCAAAAATGAATTCTACTATACTATATGGTACTTAAGCGCGGTTATCAGCTATTTGGAAAATCAGCATTATACTCGACTCTAAGCCCACACACATACACAAACACACGCACACGCACACACATGGATCTCTTTGCATTGGCGTTGGGGTTCGGCGATAAGAAAATCGAGCCATTAAGTCGCGCCGGCGATTCTATAGACGATCAGTTGCTTTGGAGCGATTCTTTGATGCAGACGAACGTCGGTGTTTGCGGATTGTAATAAAAGAGCAAGCACAGAGAGAGAGAGAGAGACAGTTAATGAGACAGAGAGATATATATGCAGGTAGGAGCTTTGTATTACGCATACACTAGGGCTTGACTGTATATGTACACATTGTAACGGAGTGCTACAATGTGCTTTTAAGTTATGATTATACAGTACAGTAATTAACCGATATGTGTGCATACTACAATACTACTTTTACAGTTTGGTAGAAAATCTTCTTTATTTTTATATATGTTTTTAGTTTTCTTATTCCATTTGTCTCTATATACATTTATATTGGGAATTATTTCTTTCTTTCTTTTTCTATTTTGTCAATGTTAGTCAAAAAAAAAAATTTTCTTTTACCTTATTGTCTGCCTGAATCTAGCTATGGCTTCACGGGACATATTGGGTTAACAGGGCATAGTAGTTTATGCTCCATTTTACAATGTGTCTTAAAATTTTTCTTATATAAATATATATTTATATTTATTGTTAATTAGTTAATATTTTAGTGCTGCTGATGTTCATCTCCTGGTGTCAGCTGGGCGTCGCCGGGGGTGGCACGCTGATACTCCCTTGCTGCTGTCTATTTCTGGGCTGCTGATGATGTTGATGGCTGCTCACAAGGCCCCAGGCAGTGAGGACTCCAGACTCCTTCGCAGTCCGGGGGGCAGGACTTTTTAGCCTTCGTTAGTGCTGGTGCTGGTGCTGGACATGCCTTTGGTTTTGGAACTTCATTAATTATTGTTATATTTTTAGTATTTTCTGAGTAAGTTTTCTCGAGTTTTTGGGTCTTCAATTCTTCCTGATATTGAAGCAAGTGGTCTAGATCTGCATGTAGCCTTAGAGCTTTCGACCAAACCGGTGGCGTTTGCTGACCGTATATTAGCCACCTTACGTGGGCTATACAAACGTATAGAACGTATAAACGTTCAGCTTGGTATTTAGACCGCCACGGTGTTTTCCCATAACTCAATACAACTCTACTCACTCAGATATTTCCTTAGTTTTGGCAATTGTAAGTTCCATGTAATGATTCCTCGGTCTTCTTCCTCAGCCTTCCAGTCCAGTTTTCCTCCAATATGTGTTTTTTATTTCGTTAATTTGTCCATCGTTGGACGACTGTCACGGTCGCCATGTAATGGGTCGTTCATTGATAACACAAGTCTTTTGGTTTTGATTGCAGCCGTCAGGCTGAATTAGGTTTTTATTTGATTTTTATTAAATTTTTGTTTGGCGGAAATGGTTCTGCCAGTTCAACGTCTTTACAGTGTCTGCGTTGTGAGTTTTGAATATATTTCGTCTTAGGCTAAGCCGCGTAGCTGCGCTGCCGGATACGCCAGCGGCGGAGCGGCTTTCTTATGTATATCTTATATATCTAGGCTTATCGAGAGAGCGATCTATGTACTTATGTATTATGCATTTGGTCGGCGTGGGAATGCTGACCATGCACTTATACTTTGTAGCCTTCAAGTGTACGATCATGTTACATCCGCCTTGGGCCTTATTGGTTGCATAAACATAAACATAAACATAGAAACAAAGTGCTGCTATATGTTAGTATGCTATTATACTTAAATGTTCTTAATATTACATAGGCGCATACTACACCAATGGCACCGGAGTTGTTCACTTAATACTTGAAACGTATCAGCGCTAACTAATTATAAGGTATTTGCGGTATTTATTTTTAATCTTCGAAGAGCGTAAACTGGATGTAAATGTGGTTTCACTCAACCTTGACAATTGATGTATGCGTGTTGAGGTGTGTACTCATCTTAAAATCTGAGAAAAGATAAAGATTTTTTAGAAAATTCGAATAATAATTGTGGACAATATTTTTTTTATATTAGTTTATGTTTAATGCTCGTTTATGTTTCATTTGTGACGAGTGAATTTAGTGAACAGTTGAACTGGGCGCGGTAGTCCGTATTCTTCCTTTTTGGCCTTGGCCTACTAATGGTACGGTTGCCACACAATCCTCTGGGCTGCTTTCTCGGGTGCCTCCACACCACTCAGCCTATCCAGCAGATTACCTCCCCCCGGCTCAGCTGCTCCTGGCCACTTACGCCGATGACACTGCCATGCTGGCGTCTCATCCTTCACTGCAAACTGCCTCCAACGCAGTCCAGGAATGGCTGCACGCAATCGAAAAATGGACTGCCAAATGGAATGTGGCCATTAACTCCTCAAAGTCAGCCTGTGTAACTTTTTCCCTGCGACCCGGAACCTGCACAAATCTGACCTTCAATGGAAGCCCTATCACCAATGCTAGATCGCACTGCTACCTAGGAGTTCATCTAGATCGGAGACTGACCTGGGGGGCCCACATCACGTCGGTCAAATCTAAGTCACTGGCGAAGCTAAAAAAGCTCGACTGGCTCTTCCACTCCAGCAAACTTCAAATGAGCTCTAAGGCTCTTTTAATCAAAGCCATTCTCGCTCCAACGTGGAGTTATGCCATCCAGGTGTGGGGAACTGCCGCCAAATCCCAGCTTAATAGGCTCCGTGTGGTCCAGTCGAGAGCTGCACGTCACGCATCTGGGCTCCCCTGGTACGTGACGAACATAGTCATCGAAAGAGATCTGAAAGTTACCCTTCTTGGGGATCAGATTAATTTCCACAGCAGCCGTTATGCCGACAGGCTTATGGCCCACCCGAACCGACTAGCAACTATCCTAGCTGATCCCATCTCCCTCCGAAGACTGAAGAGGGTACACCCCAGCGATCTCCTTACCCGGAGGATAACATAACATATTACATTTTCTTTTGTACTTTATAATTAAGATACCACTTGGTCTATTTTATCTTTATCACACATTAGGTTAAGTTCAGAGGAATTACTGAACGATTCCTTTTGAAACCATAATAAATAGAATTAACGCCATAAAAAGCAGATTACCACACACTTTAATCAGAGGTTACTTGGTTAATATTTCATTTACTTTCATTTCATTTATTATACTCTGTACTGCGATATCGGTAACTCCTCCCCCCCTGGAATGAAGTGACGGCCACATCGAAGGAATGGCCGAAACGTAATTTAACGGAATTTCCACAGGGGTGATAATGGTGCTTCTTCTTTTTAACATTAGGGTCAATATTGTGCATATGGTCAGGAATACGAAAAATATATAAATTGTGAAGAGGTGACTTGTAGCCGAAGTCTTCATGGTGATGATGTCATCTTGGCTTGATAAGGCTTGTATAGAGTTTGTGCAGGTTTATGTCTTCGAAAGTGTTTTTTATATTCATCTGCTCGAATGATATTGTTTTATTATGAATTCGTTGATAGATTTTATCTCGTTTTCTGACAATATTAATTTGGGTATAAGATTTAACTTAGTTATTAATATGCTTTCGGCTATGTTACTTATGTGGTTGTTTAAGACATCTATATTGAAATTAATTCTAGTGAATTATTGGAGTAGGTGTATTTCTTTATGCTCATCATTCAGAGTCTTGTAAATGTTGTTATTGTAATTCTTAATAAAATTGTTAATTGTTAGTTGCTCTTAATTAATGTGTTTTGATATATTCTCAATCCTTAGAATAGCTTCTTTGTTAAATAGTGTTTGTTTGTTGATTTTTTCTGTTATTTGATTTTCATTTTCTTGAACAACGTTAAACTTTTCGTCAATAGTTTTTTATTATGCTACCAAGACCGTTTACAATACCTCTTTTTTTCTTTCTTTGGGTAATATGTAAGGTGTTTATTTTGGTTTTTAGCTGATCTATTTTGGCTCTTAAGCCGTTTATAATTTTATCTGAAACTCTTACTTCTTCTAGCTTATTAAGTGCTGCTTCAAAGTTCATAATATTTTCTAAAAGGTCCTGTGTATTAATTTTGTGGAGTAAATGTTTGTATGACTGTATGACTCTTGCGTCTCCCAGGTCTATTTTTGCGATTTTGTCATACTCCTCCAGTGTTTGAATTTTGATAACTTTTGCCGTTACGCAGCAAAATCTGTAAAATATGACCAATATTACTATTTGGTTCTTCTCTTAATTTTTTTCTTTATGACTTTGCCCTTTAACTGTTGTGTCAGTGGTTTCGTGATTGCTGCGAAATCCTTTATGAACTTCCTATAATAGCCAAGTAATCCTAATTAGTTTTTGTGTTTGAGGCATGGGAAAAGCTTTAATAGCAATCAGTTTTTTGGGGTTGGGCTTTATGCCCGAATTGGTGACTACATGACCCAGGTACTCAATTTCCTTTTTGAAAAACTTGGATTTCTCCGGTAGGAGCTTCAAATTTGCTCTACTTAGTCTGTCAAATACTAGCTTCAGATCATTAGCATGTTTTGGAGTGATGCTGAAAAAAGTATAATATCGTCAAGATATATAAGACAGCATTTACCGTCCAGGTCTGCTAGAATGTTATCCATCACCCTCTGAAAGTTTGCTGTTAGTGAGACCGGATGGCATTCTCACAAACTCGGAATGTCCTTCAATTGCCGAAAAAGCTGTTTTACTGATATCTTTGGGGTCCATTTCTACTTGGTGATATCCGCTTGCCAAATCTAGAGCTGTGAAATACTTAGCTCTACCAATTCTGTCTAGTGTGAAGAGTGCTATTGTGAAGGGTGCTATTTTAATGTTTAAGAAAAGAAGAGCTTAGCTTCTGCTCTGTTCGAGGTTCTTTATTTGAATAATCAAAGTGTGCTGAAGTTGGGTTCAGCTAACCCGCACATACATTCCATATATCTATGTATGCAGAAGGCATTGACCACTTGAGCTGCAAAGTGCATGCTCAGCATTCCCACGCTCCGCGATCGGCTTATGTATAAGCGTTAGATCGTATTACTGGGGCGCTGGAGTGCTTACGTAGTTTTTGGTGGTCTTTTTGTATATTTATATTTATTATGACAAAGTGTCACAATGTATTGACGCTAAGTTATACCCAATCATTTATTGTATTGTTAGGGTAGATTAGTCCAATATGCTACACTAGGACATCGTTCATATTTGGCATAGGGTATTTGTCTTTTACGGTTTTCTCATTTAACTTTCTATAGTCTATTACCAACCTCCATTATTTGTTACCTGAAGCGTCAGGTTTTTTTGACACCAGAAAAATGGGTGCGCCCCATGGAGAGTGGCTGTATCTGATAAAGTCTTGTTCTAACGTCTTAGTGATCTGTCTTTGAATTTCCTGTCTTTCTACTGGACTATACCGGAATGGCTTTGAATGTAGTGGAATTTCGTCTGTAGTCTGTAGTCTGTATTTTGTGCTTAAGAAGATTAGTAAAAGTCAAGTTGTCCCCCTCTTGGTGGAACAATTTTGGAAACCTTTTACAGAGATTCTTTAATGCAGTAAATTCTTCTTCTTAGTTTGGTAATTATATTCGTTCTGTCTTGTGGGGTGTTGTTGCTAAACTCGGATATAGCATTTACCTCGATAAAATCGTTTCCGGTATATCTCTCAACCTGTAGTTTTGCGTCAAGACACAATTTCTGTTTATCTTGAGAAATGTTGACTACTTCCATAAAACTGGAGTTGTCTATATCTTGGTATAGACCTCCTGATATGAGTAGATTGGGTCGGACAAGTTAATTCTGTCTGTGTGGAATATCAACTCTGGGCTGATGAATGACATGGTCGCCCCTGTGTCTATTAGGAATTTTAGCGGATATCCAGATTTGAGGTGGATCATATCGAAATTCTTAACCATAATGTAATCTCCTACTTTGTACTGCGTACTTTATTTTTCTTATTATTATATCCATTTTCATTATCCCTCTGTGCTTTTAATTGCGATTCTCTAATTTCACTAAAATTATCTAACTCTTCTATTTTTTGTCTTAATTCATCAACAACTTTTCCCTTTTGTTCAATTCCAAACAACATCTTGCTGGGAGATTCCGCTACACTTCTTTGTTTGGTATTTTTCAGAGAAAATTCTACGTCTTCAATAACTGCATCCCAATGCAATCCCTTTTCAATGTCTGTTAATTTAGCTATCATAGGCCCTAATATTCTATTGACTCTTTCTACCTGTCCATTGGCCTGGGGTGAACCTGTCGCTATATTTATGTGTTTAATATTATACTCTTCCATACATTTTGCAAAATCTTCGGATGTAAAACAGGTCCCCCTATCTGATACTATAACTTTCGGCCTGCTATATGATCTAAAATAATCCTTTAAAGCTAGAATTACTTCCTTTGTGTTCGTTGTTTTTGTTGCGTATAACCTAACATATTTAGTGAAAACATCTATTATTACAAACAGATGTTTCTTTATTCTACCGTCATCTACCGGTCCATAATGATCGATATGTATTATCTCAAACGGCACGTTTCCCTTTGGGATGCTATGCAGCATTCCTTCTTCTTTTCCCGACTTCGGTGAAAATGCCACACATCTCAAACAATTTCCTATATGCCTAACAACTTTTTCTTTCATATTCGAAAACCAATAAGTCTTAACAATAGCATCTATAACCTTATCTCTCCCCAAGGGACCTAATTCATTGTGATAATTATATAAAATTTTTTCTTCCATTTCGTCTGGTACACAAAACAACAATCTTCCACCATTTGCCTTCCTATAAAGTACACCATTTCTCATTTCAAATATTTTATCTTCCGTTTTCCCTAACTTTTTCCTAATATCTTTCAACTTTTTATCTTTTGCTTGACAAATAGTTAAATTATCTTCAAAACTATTAGTTTCTATCACTAATATGTTCGTATTTCTGCTCAATGCATCCACATGCTGCATATGCTTTCCTTCTTTATGAACTAACTCAAAATCGTACTCTAATAGTTCTAATGCCCACCTTGCAATCCTAGGATTTAATTCTACTCTATTTAACGTTAAAGTTGATGCGTTGCAATCAGTAACAATTTTAAATATCTTTCCCTGTACATAGATTCTAAATCTTCTTAATGCATACAGGATGGCCATTGCACTATGGTCCAGAATTCGTTTTTTTTGGCGTAAAGTCAAAATTTTTATGTCAATATATCGTCCTTTAGCAATTATTTTCTAATAGAAAATTAATCATATAAATAAAAACCAAAAACAAAATTGACCGAAAGCTTCACTTAATCGTTTTATGAGCTTTTAAAGGTGAAGTGTTAAACAGCTGATTGAGAGAATGCAATTTCCAAAAAAATTATTTGCTTACATTTGCATGTGGTATGATCGTTAATACGCATCCAAAAATTATTGTAAAATATGGAAAATAAATGCCAAGATATGATGTTTTTAACTTATGTAGGAAATATATGTATAGTTGTACTGTTTTTATGTTGTGTGACATCCAATTTATGTGTATTTTAACAGAAAATTCTAACGTGTCCCCTGTGTTTCGTGGAGTATAACTAATTTTCTGACAATTTCTGACAAAAGTTAAAAACGTCAGTTTGTACCTTTAACTATTGTCTTTCACGGTAAAGTAATATCTTTTGCCCATTTTTGCTCGTTTTCTTAAAAATTTGATTTTATATAGGCAAGTTCGAGTTCAGACATAGCGACCTCCTGGACATTTGGAGGCGTAACAATAGGCAAATAAGTTATGTTTCAGATTACGTTTATTCCGCAATCAACAACAATAATCAGGAATCAAAAAAGACAGAAGAGATTTACAAAAAAATAGTAAATTTTGAATTATTTATTAAAAAAAAACTGCCCGAGTGTAACAGATAACTAGACCGACTTTTTTTCCAAACATACCAAGTGGATGGCGTCTAAGATAAGAATTCTTGTTAGTGATTTTGAAAACTCCAAGGCACCGAAGCAAATGGGACGCCGTAACTTGTCTTAACAAAATGCAGGAGAAAGATTAAAAAGGTAACTGAAAATGCGAGTGAAGCCCGGAATAAGCTTTACAAAAGGGACCGACTATCACATGCAAGGAAAAATAGTCGGATCATAGGATGAGTAATATTTTCCACAGAGCGATTGATTACTCGGACCCACTATTATCAACAATTAGTTTAAAAAAGAGAGAGAGAAAATATAGGAAAAACCACTTCCGAAGGCAGTAATAAGTCTTTTGGAAATACAGTCTAATTTTAAACCTGATCCATGAGACCAAATATTGGATTCACATTCTGATTCTCATTCGAGTTCAGATTCGGAAATTTATAATGTAGAACTAGAAGAAGAAGAGGGCGATTATTTTTAAAACAACAATATACACGACTTTAAAAAAAAAAAAAAAAAAATATTTTGTTGACTCCTGAGTCATACCAGTAGTTAATATGGGAGGCAAGAGAGGGCGTGGTCGCACAGACTCCAAATTTTGTGCGCAAACTATTTGTGATTTAACAACAAAATGTACAAAGTTTCAAGTCTGTATCTCAATTTTTAGACTTTATGCCAAAAAAATCGAATTCTGGACCACAGTGCATTGTTTCAAGTTCAAAACTATGATATTTGGCCTCATCCTTTGTTGTGGCTTTCGAGTAATAAAATATAGGGTGCCATTTCATATCCTCTTTCTTTTGCAATAACACTGCACCAAAGCCTTGTGCACTTGCATCTGTATGTAACTCTATTTCATCCATATAACAATATAACCCTAACACTGGAGCTTCCACTAACTTTTTCTTAAGTGTCTCAAAACATTCTAACTCTTTTTCTTCAAACGAAAATTCTTTGTCTTTCTTCAATAAGTCGTATAAAGGTCTTGCAATCGTTGAAACCCCTTAATGAATCTTCTAAAATATGAACCCAATCCTAAAAAGCTTCTGACATCATGCACCTTATCTGGTACTGGAAAATTTTTAATTGCTTCAATTTCCTTGTCATTGGCCTGTATTCCCTTACTTGTTATTAAAAATCCTAAATATTGTACACTCGATTGCAGAAACTCACATTTATCCATTCTCAGCTCTAAATTGTTCCTCGTCAACCTGTCAAAAACTTCCCTAAGTACTTCCATATGTTCCTTAATTCCTTCGCTAGCTGTCATAATGTCATCCATATATATAATAACATTATCCTGCCTTATCATATCCTCGAAAATTCTATTAATAAATCTCTGAAAGACCGCCGGTGCATTTTTCAGACCCATTGGCATCCTTAAAAATTCAAACTGTCCTAAAGGCGTCATAAAAGATGTATATTTCATTGATTCCTTATTAACAAAAACATGAAAGTAGCCATGTTTAAGATCTAACTTCGAGAATATCGTTTTATTTACTAATCTATCCAACAGATCATCAATCAATGGTCAAGGATATTTATCTTCTAGGAGAACAACTAAACGGTTTCGGGTCATTTAATCTTAATTGTATTTCACACCGAATCTCCGGTTCATTCGGTCTTTCTTTATTAACATAACAGTTTTCTACCAACTCAATAAATTGACATTTCATATTATGATCCACCTGATCACCTATTTTGTAATCAATTGAGTCATCTATTACATTAATTTCAAGCATTTCCCTCTCCGCTGTGCTTATTTCAGCATAGACAGCTTTCTCTAATTTTTATTTTTTACCTTGTCACTAATCATTTGACTTTTACTACTACCTTGACTATCACTATCGCTAGCTGTTATACTATTGTTGTACATATTTGTTTCTTCTAACATTTTATCGCTTTTCTTGTTACATCGACTTTCAATTTTATCCACTGTAATCATTTTCAAGGTGTCCAGATTCAAGCATAAGTTGCATGCTTCCATAAAATCTCTTCCCAATTCTACATCATGACTCATAGACTCGTTTGCCACCATTATTAAATTAAAGTGTATTTTATTCAAATTTTTCATAATGTAACACAGTATTTTTCCATATGTTTTCAAGGAACTTTTGTTTAATCCGTAAAATGAACTTGAAACTGGTACTTCAATAACATCTTTAGGTACTTTACTAATTTTTATGAACGAAATGGGGCTTCCCGTGTCTATGAGGCATGCTGTAATAAATTTTGATTTAGAATTGTTCATAAAAATTATTTCAAAATATCTTACGTAATTGTTTTCATCCCCATTCTTGTTTTTCAGACACTTTGCTGCAAAGTTCCCCATCTCACCACAGGCATAGCATGACCCTTTTTCGCGCTTTGGCTTCCTGCACTCTTTGGCCCAGTGTCCCTTCGAATTGCAATTGAAACAACGCAAGAGTGTGCTGTTATTATTGTTCACCGATGTCACCTTCTTGTCGGCTTCATCCATTTTCGGTAGTTTCACTTCGGCAAATGCCCGCTTTATGTGCTGGATATCTTCAAAGCATTGGATACGGGCTTGGTTACGTAGCGTTTGATTCGGAATACCTTCAATGAGGAGCGCCACCAATTCTTCATCATCCATTTTTATAAGCAACTGCATAAGCAAAAAAGCTTTCGCCCGAGTTATGATTAAGGATGCGAAGTCCTTAAGGTAGTTTTGCTGGTGTTGAGGGTTTGGTGTTAGTTGCCCGAAGTTCCGAGTTTTGTTTTAGAGAGAAGACGTTGATTCTTGTTCGATGACAAAACTGATCTGATTCTTTATTTCAGCGGCGGTCACAATGAGAGTGCCTTAAATACTACATGTGTAAGTGTAATCCATAAATGCCGAAAATGTAAAGCGCTGTGTTGCCTATTCTTGAGTGGGTTAGTTCTTTGCTGATGTCGTGCTCCTATTACCCAGTCCGGAGGAGTAGGGGTTTCCTGTTGAAATGCAATGTAAACATTTCTCCGCTGCTGGCAACGACCGTTCGCTGGACGGTCGTTGGGTGGCCTAATTCAACCCAGTGCTTACATTTTGGTTGCTTTGTACCAATTCCAGGGTAAGCCGGGGTGGCTTTGCTGGAGGGCCTGTGTGCCGGTTGGAACCGGTAACTCCCGCTGTCCATTTTCGTTCCTCAAATTTTCGCCTTGTTTCTAACTTCGACTTCCTCTCTCCAAACATTGATATCAGCACAGCTGCCAACTGCTCCGTTGGTAGCAATACACGTTCTGGATCTGCATGCAACCACATGCATGCTTTTCCTTTTATCTTACTGACGATCAACATCTTTATATACGGTTCATTTATTCCATAAACGCTGGCTATATTTTTCACCTGTAGGATCCATTTGCGTGCACATGCATCTCCCGAAAATTCATTTACTGCATCGGTTGCCATACGCAATAATAAGTCAATATTTTGCACAGCTTGTCCCACTGTATATCGTTTATTCTCGCCACATTCTTTGCTGCTTTTCTCACCGCCGCCATCTTTGTCGCCGTCTTCGCTGCCGCCAACTTCGTTTTCGTCGCTTTTCCCATCGCCGCTGTTTTTGTTGCGAGAGTTATGTATGATGGTAAGTGGAGTGTGTTCCTGTCCAGGGTGATGTTCCTGTAAATTTCCACAATTGTCCAAGTTCCCAATGAAAAGAATAAATGTTTTCGGAAATTTATAAAGGTTCTTTATTTGCCAATGGCTAGCTTAAAACTGACTCTATATCTAACTTAAAAGAATCCAAGTGGCCCGCTGGTGAACGTCGATCTGCTGACCCAGCAGATTTGGGGAGAGTTTCCGTTTGCTGAGTTGTCGTCTGAAGTGGCTTGTACTCTTGCACAAGAGTACGACGAACTATGTTGCAGTTACTATGTTGTGGAATTTGGGGGTGGAGGCGGCTCGTGAATGTAGACTGCTGCAATGGTGTGGGTGCTGACGCTAACAGTTTGCTCGTGGAGGTTTAGGGGGCGGGGGAGAGGACGTGGGTATAGCTGATGTGGTAACTCCTCCCCCTAGAATGTAGTGACGGCCATAACGAAGGAATGGGCGAAACGTAGTTGACCGATGGTGCAGGATTGGGTAAGTAAGTGATTTTTCTTTTTACTACCAAGGTATAGATTATAAAGATGACCAGGATATATGTATATATGTAGATGACCGATTTGTAGGTCAGGAATCGAAGATCGGTTGTAGATTGCTTGACTCGAAAAAATTTTGCGTTGTTTTCTTGGAGGTGAAACACGATCTTATCAAGATTCAAATCCTCCACTGTCGCATTTATTGTTATATTTTTGACTGCCGGTAGTGACAGTTTGATCTTTTCCTTGTAAAATAATTCGGTGTCATCATATTTGACTCCATCAATGAGTATGGAACAGTTGATATGGTTAATAATTGTTGTTCCCTCAATGAGGAAGGGTTCTGCACAACTCGGTTAGGCCCACGTTTGGTTCCTGCTGATGACCACGATCCACTGTTGCTCCGGCTCCACCACTATTTCGTCGGTGTCCACATTCTTTGCCTCGCAGCTTGGTTTCATTCCTAATTTAATCTGTTTAACACACTCCTTGTTGTACATAATATTCTCCGCCAATCTGGGGTCGCAGATATAAGTTCCATGTATCCTCGGGCATTGCTCTTGAAAACTCGTTGTAAAATTAAAATTGTTATCATGCAAAATGAATTTAGGTAGAATGAGAAAGTGAGAGCCGTTTATGGGTAAGTTAATTGAATGAGATAGTGTATAGATGTTCTTATCAAATATAGGTATTTTTATTTGAAAAATAATTTGTGTTCTTTTGGATTTTACCTCTAAGTCGAGTAGTCTGTATATATGTTCTTCGGAATTTTTTGAAAAATTTTGAATTTTGAAACTCTGTGCAATATCTTTTAGTTCTCCTATAGGTAAAATAAAACTTGGGAATATCCTGAGTTTAGCTAATAAAACACTCTCGGCTATATCATTTATATGATTCTGAAGAATGTCTATATTGTTATTTATTATATTTAATATTTGTAAACTTTTGATTTTCTTATCTTCTATCATTAATTCCTTAGAAATGCTATTTCAAAAATGGTTAATGTACTCCTCAATCTTTTCTTGTTCTTTAACAAAGTGTGTGGACATATTATTGAAATTTAAAATTATGTCGTTATTATTGGCTATTTGTTGCCAGAGGTTTTTGTTAATGGTTTTTTCGTTTTCAAATACCTTGTTGAAATTGGTTGCAATAGCGGATGCGTCATCTGCATCCATATTTCCTGTTACTCTTTTAATTACGTGACCTAATCCATTTATCAAACCTCTCTTTTTTCTTTGGTTTGGGGTCAGTGAGTAAACTTTTTCTTTAGCTTGAACTATTTTCCTTTGTAATGAAGATATCGAATCCTTCGAATCTTCGTCCCGTAAGTTGTATAAGTTTGTTTCTAGTTTATTTAGGTAGTTAGTCAATTCCGTTAGTTCTATTACATGTGCCACTGAACTATAGGTCTGAATGATCCTCGCTTCTCCCAGATTGATTTCTGCTAGGGGCGTATTTTCCTTAACATGTTGGACATGAAGCAGTTGAGCTGCTATCATGCATAATCTGTAACGATATTATTATACAGAAGTTAGTCACAATTACGTCTAGTCTTTTTCTTAATCTTTGATTTGTGTATTTTCTGTCTCTTGTTGGTAGTCAAAGTTATTCCGTTATCACTAGCTACCTTGTGTTTGGTGAATCTGGGTGTTAATTTGTTTCTTCTATTTTCTTTTCTGAAGATTGTGTCTCCCTCTTGTACCTCTAAGGGTGGGGTTTTATCGACGTTAAGTTTCTCGATAAAGCCTTAATCGTATCTATTTTCTTTGGGTTAGGTTTAACACCTTTTTCTGTCACAATGTGACCAAGATACTCTAATTCTTTCTTTAGAAACTCTGATTTATCCGGCTGAAGTTTTAGATTTGCCTGCGTGAGTTTCTTGAAAATAGAATTTAGATGATTCATGTGCTCCTCGAGCGAGGTCGAAAATACTATTATATCATCTAGATAGACCAAACAAAACTTGCCATTATACTCTGCTAAGACATTACCCATTACCCTTTTGAAAGTTGCGGGTGCATTGGATAAGCCAAATGGCATTCGAACAAACTCATAATGTCCACCTACTGCGGAAAATGCTGTTTTCGCTCTATCCTTAGGGTCCACTTCAATTTGGTGGTAACCACTTGCCAAATCTAAGGCTGAAAAATACTGGGCCCTGCCTAGTTTGTCTAGTATTTCGTTTATTTGTGGCATTGGCTATCTATCTTTGATAGTCTTTTCATTTAGTAATCTAAAGTCTACGACCAATCTCCACTTTCGTTTGTTTGAAGCGTCTAGTTTCTTTGGGACCAAGAAAACTGGAGCACTCCAGGGTGAATGACTGTGTTTAATTATATCTTGTTCCAGACGTTTATTGATTTGTTCGCTTATTTCTGTCTTTTCTGACGGACTATATCTGAATGATTTTTTGAATACAGGGATTTCGTCTGTAGTATTAATATTGTGTTTGACTATATTGGTAAAGGTTAATTTATCTCCTTCTCTGTAAAATATATTTGGATATTGTTTGTGTAGTTTTGCGAATGCAGCTTTTTCTTCTAAGGTTAAATGTCCTTATCTTAGATTGCTGTTACCCTCTTTCTTACTGTCCGAAACTACCGAGCCATAGTCCTTAACATCGTTTATTATTATAAATTCGTCCGTGTTAAAAAAGTTCACTTCTAATAGTGTCTCTAAATATAATTGTTTTTCATTAACAGAGTAGTTTGTCACTTCCATACAACTGTAATAGTTGTGGGCTGTGTATAAGCCACCTGTGATAAATAAATCGTACGAAATTTTTTGATCTTCACACAAAAATGTACCTTCCTTAATTGAAACTGGTAGAGTTACCAATTTCTTGGAAGATTCCTCAATGTTAAATAATTTTGCTTTTTGTTTTACTTGTTGGAAAAGTCCAATTGTGAAGCTGGGTGTCATTAGAGTTTTACTCGGAATGTCTATTACTCCTGACATTGTATTCAGAGTATTCATGCCTATAAGGCCATCAAAATAGTTGTGAAATTCGAAGAGCAACAATGGAAAATTTTCATTACAGTTGTATTTATTGAATAGCTTGACTTGGGTCATTTTGTTCACTTTATGAGAGCATATGGCTGTGATAATTAAAATCGGTCTCTCAAGTATTTGTTGGTTCTCTTCTTTAACGAGTTCTGGATTTATGAAAGATGAAGTGGCACCAGTATCCACTAGAAATTTTAGTGGTCTATTTGAACCGAAATTAATTAAAATGTAAAGTAGAGAACCTCCAACTTCAAATTTCTCTAAGTATCCCGTCTGTCCGACGAGGCCTTTAACTGAAAATTTCCGTCATCAATATTGTGTAGCTCCTGTTCATTTGTTGCTTCAATGTGATTCAGTGGTGTTGGTCTTTGCTGTCCCGAATTTCCGTAATTCTTTGAATGTTGATTATTTCTGTCCTCACGACTTCTGTCCTCTTGTTTTGGCATGATCGCCTTCATTTTATTATAAGACCTGCCATTATCCCTGGATTTATCGCGATACGAGGATAGATCCCTAGCTTCATAATTTCCATAGTAGTTTGGTCTCCTATTAGTTCTGTTATTTCGGGGTCCTTCAATTCTACGATAGTCGTTTCTGTTGTAGCTGCTATTATTATATCTTGGGTTCTGTATTTGCCTATTGCGACTTTCTCTCAGGAAAATGTCCCCTTCTTTGATAGCCACGTCATAGGCTTCCTGGAGGGTTCTAGGTCTAAAGGTTCTAACAGTCGCTCCTAATGGACTTTTGATGCCATGTATAAATGTATACAAACAGGTTTTTTCAAAGGATTCCTTTTTAAATTTTAAAGCTGACTTCTCTATCTCCGTGTTTTCTATAACTCTCCAGTACGTTGCCTTGATGTCTAAAATTTGTTCGAAAAATTCCTGCAGTGGCAATCTTTTATGTACCAGTCCGTGTAACTCAAAATTTAGTGTTTCCTCACTTCTTTTGTCCGCGAATTTCCTTATTAGGGTATCTCTAATGTCGTCCCAGTTTAAGCCTACGCCTGACGATATTAATAGCTCATTTGCCTTTCCTTCTATCTTGTTCCTTATTGCTCTTAATAAAAACTGTCCATACGGAGTCTTATCCGTGCCTCTAATAAGAAGCAGAATTTCCTCGACATTGTTTATAAAGTCATTTAGGGTAGCTGGATTCCCTTCATACGGAATGAGATAACGAATACCATCCGGAATTTTTAAAGATTGACAAATGTCTAGAGGGGAAATTATGGAAGGTATTGGTGTGGATTGGCTTGAGCCAGAAGAAGTATCCATCGTGCTAGGGGCACTACTGGTAGAGGGCCTAGTAACGGCTTGTAAGGCCACCTGATATTCCCTAACGTTTTTTGTTTTTTTAAATCTGAGACATTTACTCTCTTAGAGAAATCCTTTAATTGTGAATAATGTTGTGTGTTTAAATGTTGTTATATATGTAATCGTGTATTGAACTTAATTATACGTGTAAACTTAAATATGGTGTATGTGTAATATGTTGTGTTTAGATTTAATTGTGTAAGTGAATTAAAAGTATGTGTATGTGTTTAATCTATTTTGAATTTAATTGTGTATATATGAAATTGAAAAAATATGAATGTGTGTAAAATATCAATTGAGACACAACCCAACCGTTTGACACGCCAGTGTATCGTCACTGTTGAGTTGTTTCGAACATATGCTCGACCGGCTGTAACCCGTTTGAACAGCAACGCAACCGCTCGACACGCCAGTGTATCTTCGCTGCTGAATTGCTTTCGCACAGGTTTGACGCGGTTCACTTATTATGCTCGACCTTGAGCCTCAATCACGCACTTGTACATATTTTGGTCTATTAAACATGAGTGTAATTTATTTTTCAGATTTGCAATTCATTTTCACTCTGGGCACCATAATTGCTCTATTTGAACCTTATGTGCCCAGGTGTATTTAATATATATTCCGACCAACAAATTTGTTCTATTTGAACTCTTTCGTGGTCAGACACTAATTTGTAGTTTCACTGTAGAACATTTTGCATCACTTTTTGCGGGTACATTTAAAATAATAAACTTGTTACTGTGGACGCCGAAAAATGAATGTATGCACTCAATCCTTTAAATAATTTCACACTGCCTTTATTCGACTTTTCCCTTTAAGCACACGCCACCGAATGCCGCGTCTCGCGTATTCCTCTTTTCTTATGCTCTCTCAAGTGTGTATGCGTTTGTGAGTGAGCTAGGTATACATTCTTATCTCTTAATGCTAGCTTATAAGTAAGAGCGAGATAACAATAATATTCTTATTCCTAACGGGGATATGATCGTATGCTTCTCTCTGCCACTAAGGGCTTCATACCTAAGACTATGCTACTACATGGTACAGTGGGCCTTATGAGTGTTCATCCTACCACATTACTTTGTATTATTTTTTACTTGTAGAATTTATTTATGTATTGTATATATCTTGGCACTTATTTTGTATGTGTACACTTTGGCATTTGTTTTGTGTGTATAAGGAATGTGCTTGTGTTTTTTTTTTGCTTTTTTTTTTAATATTTTTTATATTATTTTTTTTTTTATATACATGTTGGCATCTCTATTCTCACTCTACTCACTTGCATATAATTATACTGCAGAGGAGCTGCATCGATTCGGTTTCCGACTGCGCCAGTTATGTATGATGGTAGGTGGAGTGTGTTCCTGTCCAGGGTGATGTTCCTGTAAATTTCCACAATTGTCCAAGTTCCCAATGAAAAGAATAAATGTCTTCGGAAATTTATAAAGGTTCTTTATTTGCCAATGGCTAGCTTAAAACTGACTCTATATCTAACTTAAAAGAATCCAAGTGGCCCGCTGGGGATCGTCGATCTGCTGACCCAGCAGATTTGGGGAGAGTTTCCGTTTGCTGAGTTGTCGTCTGAAGTGGCTTGTACTCTGGCACAAGAGTACGACGAACTATGTTGCAGTTACTATGTTGTGGAATTTGGGGGTGGAGGCGGCTCGTGAATGTAGACTGCTGCAATGGTGTGGGTGCTGACCCTAACAGTTTGCTCGTGGAGGTTTAGGGGGCGGGGAAGAGGACGTGGGTATAGCTGATGTGGTAACTCGCGCAATGCCTGGCTGCTTGCTTAATGCTTTCCGTAGGTTTACGAACTCGGAGCCATTGATGGTCGCCGTTCCCTCGACCAGTATTTCTGGGCTGCCATCGGTGCTAACGCGAGCTGAAGCTTCGTTGATAATCACAACGCCGTCATCTACGGGAGTTACTTCCTGCAAGTGGCTGGGTTGAGTGTGGCAATGGGCTGCGCTCACTGCGTGGAGTGAGTGCGCACAAGATTCGCGCCGAGACCGCTCGCAGAACGTGAAGTGTGTGGTATCTGTGCATCCTGTGAGCGCAAAGGTGTCATGTTCGCATTCGGCCAACGTATCCTCGTCGAGGCGTAAGATGATGTGTTGGTGGGATAAAGGGTAAACGGCGACTTTCTTGCAACTAAACTTGACTCTGGGATAGGCAATTAAAATATGAATACTGTTCTGGAGGACTCTAATCTTGGATGCTTCTATTAAGCTGATGATAGGGGTGTCCTGTTCTACAAGAGACTTCAAGTCGGCATGGTCAAGAATCGTGGGATTTACAATGTTTGATTTGGCCAAAGTAATAGTGAGAATTAAATTTTGAATTTCAGTAGAAAGCATCCTATTTCTTGCCAATAACGCTTCATACAAGTGTGGAGTGTCAACCAAGTCGCTTTTACGGGCACTGATCACCTTATTGATGGTGTCAGTTAACTTGTTAATCTGTTTCTGGGTTTCGGAATTTATTGTTATCTGCCGGGAATTAGACTCAACTAGTTTAGCCTCAGTGATCTTTATCTTTCGATGGTCCGTGGCATCGGGAGTACCAGCCACTACCTTTAAAGCTGTACCTAGGAAATCTAGACTCCTGGCAATCCTATGATGGACCTTAAGGACGGACAACAAAGTTCTAAGGTGGTCCGTATCGACCTCTAGTAACTTACGCATATGCGATTGGGGAAAAGACTCGGATAATTTTTCTGTCTCGTCTATCATAACAGCGAATTCGAATTGTGGACCACCCTCCCCTTAATAAGAACAGACGTTCCCAGGTCTGCTTGCACTTTTTATTCCGTGCATAGTGGAGTTAGTTTATTTCCTAACCTCTTGTTGTTCTTTACAAACACGTGTTCTCCTACCTCAAACACACGGTTTTGACGGGAAGGGTTGCATCTTCCGATGCTGTCTTGCTGAGCCTTTGCTAATCTTGCCTTGATTTCCAGGCAGCGCTCGTGGGCCCCTGAGTGAAGAACCTCAATTGGTCTCTCACGAGTAACTGAGTGCACGGTTTTGTTATATTCCACCATGGCTCTCAAAATTAGCTCTACTGTGTCATTTGTCTTTTTTTCCAACTTCAGGCATCTGGCTATTTCTGCCAAGGTGCTGTGGAACCGTTCAACTTGGCCTGTGATGTCCACTATGGTCCTAGATGTAACCGGTTGCACTACTGCAAACTTAGAGAATTTGTCAATGCACGTCAAGAACAGCTTCCTGTCTGTTGAAAATATGTCAATGTGCACCATTTCGCCAGTATAACTGGGGATGGGCGTTTCCCCGAGCTCTTGCTTTTTCGGATGCCTGTCGTACTTTGCTTTGGTACATACCCTGCAATTAGCAACCACTTCCTTTGTCATGCCGGTCATTTTTGGAAAATAGTAGTCTCGAAGGACATGTTTTGTGCTCTGCAGTGACAATTTCGTACTGTTCGTTTTTATCAGTTATATCTGACACGACATTTTATGGGGTAGGGTGTATCGTCCTGGGGCGAGGCAACGCTCGTCCTGGGACCACCTATACCGACCACTGACTCCACTGACCCTTGTGGACACGGCGGGTTCTTGCCTTTCCTCCTGAAGCTCCTTCTGCCGGCCGGAACGGATTTAGGATGTTATGGTGCAGGGTGTATCGTCCTTGGGCGAGGCAACGCTCGTCCTGGGACCACCCTTGCTGGCCACTGATTCCAATGATCCTTACGACACGTCAGATCCTTCTCCTCCACTCCCAGGATCTCCACTTGCTTGTGGTGATTCGTCCTTCTGAGTCCTTCGGGCTTCTTGCCGCCCGATGCTTGCACTGCTCCTTTTCTTCTCGTTTGACCGCGCGTTCACAATTCCGAGATCCTTCTGTTAACACTCCGACGCTCGGCCTCCTTCCGCACGCGATCTCTCTGTCTCATTAACTGTCCCGCATCCGTGCTCGCCTCTACCCTTTATAGGCCGCAGGGATCCCGTTATTTCCCTTTTTGCGCACGGCCCGCTCGGGTACAAGGTCCACGTATTGTGCCGTTGATTCACGGTGCGTCCTCTTTGCTCACGCACCGTTACCGTTTGACCTCGCTGGAGTCCAAGGTCCAAAGCGGTACCGTTAGTTCACGGTCTTTCATCGCGGCTGTTGCTAGGCCGCTCCCCTACATGAGATTTGTGGGGAGTTTCAAGACTCCTCACATCTCTCCCTTCCTTCGTAAGTTTTTTAAAAAAACTGTTGGTCCCGGCGGTCCTCCGCCCTGGTGTCCCTTCGTATAGGCAGCTTCCCTGTTCCTTCCATCCGGTGCTGCTGTCGATTCTGCTCCATCTGTTCGACATTCAAATTCTCCCGCCTTCCATTCACCGCTCATCCCTTTTTCCGCCTGGCCACATAATCGATCTCTTGTTATCGATATCAACGCGACGTTGCCACTGTCGATATTCCGGCGCTGCCATCTCGTGCCGATCGCTACCTCCATCGATCCAACACATGTATGCCCCCTTCATGCTCCGGGGCGGCTGCCCCTGGCCCCGCGCCCCCCTGGATGCCTGCCTGCGCTGTCAACTGAGGCCCGCCTGCGTTCTGCGAGTGCCTCCCCGTCCCGCGCCTGCAGCAGCCCCGCGTCGTATGCTGGCCCGCGTGCCTGTCCCCGCGTCACCCCCTCGCGAGTTATGTTTAAAGATGCGAAGTCCTTTAGGAAGTCTTGCTTGGTGTTGAGGATTTAGTGTAGCTGCCCGAAGTTCCGAAGTTGGTTGGAGAAAAAAAACGTTTGTTCTTGTTCGATGACAAAACTGAACTGATCTTTATTTCAGCGGCGGTCACAATCGAGACCTCCGCTGAGAAGAGTAAATAGGAAATACATAGTGTGCCTTAAATTTACATGTGTAAGTCTAAACCATAAATGCTGCGTCGCAGACTCTGAAGTGGGTGGCCGAAAATGTGAAGTGCTGTGTTGCCTATACTTGAGTGGGTTAGTTCTTTGCTGATGTCGTGCTCCTATTACCCAGTCCGGAGGAGTAGGGGTTTTCCTGTTGAAATGTAATGTAAACATTTCTCCGCTGCTGGCAACGGCCGTTCGCTGGACGGTCGTTGGGCGGCCTAATTCAACCCAGTGTTTATGTTTTGGTTACTTTGTACCAATTCCAGGGTAAGCCGGCTTTGCTGGAGGGTCTGTGTGCCGGTTGGAACCGGTAACTCCTCCCCTCCCGGATTGAAGTGACGGACACAACGAAGGAGTCGTCGTCACGAAACTTGGCTCTGCTACTGTAGTAAATTCCACCCTCCTCCTTGTGTAGATGAGGCATGTTGTCGTTGCTACTCCAACTATTAGTAATATGTATAATGCTCCCAGATTTGTTGTTGTGAATTGTTTCCAATAAATGATCGAGTTATTGGCGTGGATGGATCTTAAATTTAATTTATGTAAATTAATGTCTTCTGTACTCTCGGTGAAATTTATATTCTTTATAATTGGAATATGGGCATCTAACTTTTCTTCATATAATTATATTTCCTTGTCATAAGGAATTTGGTTTATGAATACTTTACAATTTCGAACGTTACTAAAGCGGATCCCTTTATGGATATGTTTGTGGTACAATTAGATTCAATAATAGTGTTTTGTGTATTTAAAATTAAAATATGTGCTGGTTCTATTTCAGTTATTATTTCTTGATTACCCATATCTTTCGTTTTACAATTTGCCGTCTCCATCGTAAGGATGCTACTGAGACATTCGGCTTTGACATCCTCTTTGATAGACATTGTATTTTCGCAAATATAATATTTATAGACTTTGGTACATAATTCGGAAAAATAATAGACCTCCTTAGCATTAAAATAGGCCATATAATTAGGTACAATTAAAAACTTAGATTCATTAATGGTAAGTGGAATAGTGTGTGTGAATTTATAAAAGTGTTGCTTAAATGTAGGTATTTTTATTCTAAAGTGTATCTTAATTCCAATCATGAAAGTGTCTAATTCTAACATTTGAAATATGTATTCATCCGAAAGCTCTGTCCTCTATATTTTTTAAATGGTCTGATAAAATATCCAAATTCATATTTATTCTAGAGACATATTGCATAGTATGTAAAAGATGGTGTTCAGCGCTAACAGTCTTAAACATGTTATCTTTATAGGTATTCAAAAGTTCTTGATTATTTGTTGCTCCCTATTAATGTGTTCCGTTATGTTGTCGAATCTATTCAAAATGTCGTTATTAATCACCTCCTGCCTGTTTACCTTTAGCGTGAGGTCTTTCTGATTCTCAGAGATTGTCTTTAAACTATCTTGCATTTTGAGTCCATCTGAGTCGTCTAGGTTCCCTGTTATGATTTTAATTACATTTCCCAATCCATTAACCAATCCCCTCTTCTGTCTCTCTTCTTTGGCAACAATGTCTCCACACTATCCATTAATTGTCCATCCTTTGTTGTTAAGCTTTCGATTGCAAACTCCGACTGTGTGTTCCTCTCAAGCTTGTTAATAGCTCTCTTGAAGTTGATCGTACCATCGATAAAATCCTGGAGGTTAATTCTGTGGACAAGGAATTTATAGGACTGAACAACTCTAGCTTGTCCCAGGTTAATCTTTAGTAAGGGTGTTTCATTGCCTAAATTCTGTACTTTTAAGTCTTGGGCTGCGATGGAAGTGAACCTGAAAGATCAATAGGGATTTGTTTCTTAATAATTTGGTCTCTGATTTTGGCTTTGTGTAATTTTTGTTTTCTAGCTGAAACTAGCGTGATTCTGTTATCTTTTAGAACTCTATGCTTTGAAAAACGAGGTGTGAGTTTATTTCTTCTATTCTCCTTTCTGAAAACTATATCTTCTGGGTCTACTGAGATTGGTTGGGCCCTATCTTTGTTTAATTTCTCAATTCTAGCCTCCATCTTCTGCTGTAATTGAGCTTTGACTCTAGGATACAATGTGTTTTGGAATTCATTTAATTTTTGCAAATAATCGTGTTCAGTATCGAAAGAAACTTCTTTATTGAACACGTGTGTTCTCCCCGAAAATAATTCAAACGGCGTGAATTTCGTGGCTGAATTTATGGCGTTATTATATGTAATTAGCGTTTCACATAATATTTCTTCGTGGTCACAATCCAACTTTTCAGCCTTCCTGTTTTCAAAGATTATTCTGTAAATTTCAATGAGGGATGAATGTAATCTCTCCACTGGAGAATTACTAGAAGATTGTTGGAACGAAGTCACGTGTGTCTCAATATTATATTGGTTTCAAAAATCCGTAAAAATCTTTCCAGAAAATTCCGTGCCCTGGTCGAACACTAGCTCTGTTGGTATACCCACGACACAAAAATAGTGTCTTAAGGATTTTACCACATTTATACAACTCCTAGCTGGGATTGTATAAGCACTGGCAAACTTTGAAAACTTGTCAATCAGTGTTAGAATGGAGCTGTCATAAAAGGTTCGTGTCTAACAATACGCACCTGACAAAGTGGATAAAGTGAAATTAGTTTTCGCGGTAATAAACTTATGGACAAGTCCAGAATACTGGCGCATATAGCAAATAGTGACCCCCCAAGTCACTAACAGTGAAATAATAGTGAAACGAAAACATTTTCATTCAAAAATACAAAGTTAAGTTACTCGAACTGGGGCTCCGCTGCCCAGCTGCCACGCGATCGCACAAACAGCTGTTTGCGAGCTTAAAGCTTTCTATCCCAGGGTTCAAGTTTTGGCTAGAACCCTGGTGATTTGGTGCACACTTAAATATGAACCCTTTAAATGAAACCACTGCGGCTGATGAATCGTTGGATACTGCGTTTCTCCCGAGCCCCCAATGTGCTGCCCCGCAGCGCTTTCAAAAAATAAAGCGAAAGTCTCGTGCTTCTCCGGAGACTGAAAGGAAAAAACCAAAATCAAGCATCGGCAAACAAGGGGAAAACCCTTCGACTACAGAACCTAGATATGGCGGCAATTCAAACCGATTTGGTTTACTTGCGCATCTCACAGCGACAAACAAGTAGGCAATGAAATTGACGATCTGTATGACCAGCCCAGTACCAGTCATCAAGCTGCTATTGCTGCCGCTAAGCGGGATGCAGCCTCCGCTGGTACCACTAGTTCAGTCAAAAGGCGCAGTCCAAACCACCTCCTATAGTAATGGAGGGAGTGGACGACGTATGCCTGATGATGCAGAGCATTGAAAGTATAGTGGACCTAGAAAAGGTTGAGGCTAGGGCGTCAATGAGCGGTGTCCTAAGGCTTTACGCGGCTGACGCTAATATATTTCGCGCCATAGTGAACTGGCTCGAGATCGAAGAATATGAGTTCCACTGCTACCAGCTTAAAGAGGACAGGCCTTACAGGGTATGCGTGAAAGGCCTGCACCACAGTACGCTACATCACCAAATCAAGGATGAGCTGGAAAAGATCGGGCACAAGGTTCTCGATATTCATACACCGCTTAGGCGAAACGAACCGGGTACCTCAAAAGCGTCGCCAGTCAACATGTTCTTCCTAAATATTGCTGCTGCGGCAAACAATAAGGAGATCCTGGCGGTAAAGGCACTATGCCATATTAGAGTATTTATTGAGCCTCTCCGCAAGCGTAACGCTATTGTCCAGTGCCATCGTTGTCAGCAGTTTGGCCACACAGCCAAATACTGCCGTAAGGCCCACATTTGTGTGAAATGTGCCGGCGAACACCCAGCCAAGGACTGTACCAGGCCACGCATCGAGCTGTGCACTTGCTACAACTGTGGCGGTCAGCATCCTGCAAACTATAAAGGTTGCAGCAAGCTACAAGCGTTCCTGCAGCGATCCAGACCCAGAAGTGGAGTGGCTGGAAGAACAGAAGTAAACGAGCGACCAACTTCACGGGGCTTAGCTGGAGGTAAGGAGATCCCCTCTTCTCGAGGCGGAATATCTTATACAGATGTGGCTAGAGGGTCCATTCACCACAAGCAACCACTGAGCCTGATGCACCAACAACAGAAGCAACAGCAACAGCCCAATGATGGAAGTCCCAGTCGTCAAAGGAGCCGCAGCCGGACAAGAACGTCTAGGGGTACACTTCAGCGCTCGACGGATGCTAGCAGCAGCTTTGAAGCCATCCTGCAGACGCTTAATGAAAACATTAATTCTTTGCGCTCGATTCAAGAGAAGCAGATGGAATTAATGATGATGATGATGAAGCAACAGCAACAACAGTCACATCAGCAGGGGCAGATTATCAATCTACTCACTGCTCTCCAAGCGCGTCAAGCGCCATAATGATGCCGCTGCGCATCCTAGTGTGGAACGCCGACGGCGTATCCACGAAGTTGCCTGAAGTAGAGTGCTTCGTGCGACGTCACGAAATCGATGTATTACTGCTCAGCGAGACACACTGCAAGGGGGCAGAGACGCCTAAGCTATTCGGATTTGTAGCCTGCACGAGGAAGGCGCCTCTAGTCGATAGCAACGGGACATGGTGTCGGACCGACTTGGGACAAGCGGAGGTATTCGCTGCGCACCTCGCCGAGCGATTTCAACCATTCAAGCTTGCCAGCCTGCAACAGGTTGAAGAAACTCAGGACCAGCTGAACCAAGCGCTTCAAATGGATATGCCAATCACGCCGTTTGAACCCTGCGAGGTAGCCGAAGTCATTGTGCGCCAGAGTAACAACAAAGCACCTGGACATGACGTCATCTGCAACGCCACATTGAAGGCCCTGCCCAGACAAGCGATCCTCTACATAACGTTGGTTTTCAACGCTATTGTGAGGTTGCAATACTTCCCTTATCAGTGGAAGCTCGGGATAATCACCATGATCCACAAACCTGGCAAGCCGGAAAGGGAGCCCGCCTCCTACCGGCCGATCAGTCTCCTCCCTTCAATTTCGAAGGTGTTTGAGAGACTGATTGCTGTCCGGATTGTAAGGATTATGGAAGCCCATGGGATTACCCCTGAGCACCAGTTCGGTTTCCGTGCTGGCCACTGTACTGTCGAGCAGCTCCATCGAGTCGTCGAGCAAATTCTGACGGCCTACGACAGTAAGGAATATTGTAACAGCCTCTTCTTGGACATTCGAGAAGCGTTTGATCGAGTGTGGCACATTGGACTCCAACTGAAAATCAAGCAGACGCTGCCTGCTCCATATATTTTGGGCTGCTAAAAATCGTACCTGGAAGGAAGGAGGTTCGCTGTGCGCTTTCATTCAGCAATTTCCACCGAGCACAACGTGGCAGCTGGTGTTCCACAAGGTAGTGTCCTCGGCCCCTGCTCTACTGCCTGTATAGCCACGACATGCCGCAGTCGGATGTAAGCCTTACGGGAAATCTATGTTGGCCACATTTGAAGATGACGTGTGCGTCACCTACAGGTCCCGATGCGAGCACGACGCAGCCGATGGTATCCAGGACTTTGCATACCGGTTCTCGGAATGGGCAAGACGTTGGAACATTGGCATCAATAGCAGTAAATCCAACAACGTTCTGCTTTACTTTAAAGCGGAAAACGCCACCGCCGTCTACATCGAGGAAGCCCCCGTACCACAGCCGAACGCAGCAAAGTACCTTGGAGTGCTTCTGGATCGCAGACTCACATTTTCCAAGCATGTGACCGACATCAGAACGCGCCTACGTGCTAAGGTGGCGAAGCACTACTGGCTACTTTGTTCGCGCCAGTAATTGTCGCTATCCAACAAGCTGACAATTTACAAACAGATCTTAGCACCAAACTGGAAGTATAGGTGCCAAATCTGGGGCTTGGCATGCGACAGCCAAATCAAAAGAATCCAGGCTATTCAAAATAAGGTAGCAAGACTTATCACCGGCTGCGAGTGGTTTGTTCGAAACACCACTCTGCACAGAGACCTGAAACTAGCAACGGTTCTTGACGAAATAAACCAGCACTCGAGCAGATACCGTGACAGGCTGGAGCGCCACAGAAATCGGCTGGCCAGCGCTCTAAATAGATCTCGCCCACCAAGGAGGCTCAATAGAAGGCAACCGAGGGATTCATTACCCGATCTCCTTTGACAAGGGTCCGAGAAGCTGACGCTTATCTTAAATCCTATTTGTTATATGTGATTTTATGTAATTCTAGTTAAATTACTGTAAATTTGAAAAAGCTAACTAAGTTAGCCGGCGAGCCCAAAATGGGCTGAATTAATAGATAAGAAGGACACAAAGGGGCTTCATGACTTCCCCGTATGCCTTAATAAATAAATTAATTAAAAAAAAGTGTTAGAATGGTCTGTCCGTTTATAGTATAAATATCCATATGAACAATCTGCAAGGGTACCCCCGGCGTCTCGGTTTTTTGAAACTCTGGTCTAGGTGGTCTTCTGTCATACTTGAGTGTTTGACACATGTCACACAGATTAACTATCTGGGCAATCTTCTGTTTCATATACGGAAAGTAAAGAGTTCTTTTCAGGTGATTCAAGGTTTCTTCAATTCCCCGATGATTATTCTTTACGTGGTACTCTTTGATAGCCTGTTCTTGTTCTTCCCTCCCCGTAACATCCGTTTAGAAGGGATTTACATCTGATTAGTTTGTACTCCTTGAAATGTTGGGCGAGTGATTCCTTATTAAGTCACAAATTGGGTCGGTGCGAAAATAGCGTGTAATCTTTTAGGCGTAAGAATTTATTTCAACATTTCGGTCATTATGGGCAAGTCGAACTTGACTTAACTATTGAACGTCTAAATTTGTTTTGAATAGAATATAATTCCTAGTCCTGTCTTCATTTCCAAGCTCAAAAGTGTATTGTGATTTAAATTCATTTAATGGTCTTTCGGCTGTCTTAACTATTTCATCTTGAGACGTTGGGTTGGATATGCAATTAGTTTCAATTCTTACGCGACTTAGCGCATTAGCTACTACATTCTGTGGTTCCTTCTTGTACTCTACCTCGTAATCATACTCCAACAGCTGGAGTTTCCATCGGACCAATTTTGAATTTGGTTCTTTGAAATTCATTAACCAAGTAACGGTCTATGATCCGTAATGATCTTAAATTTTTGACCAAACAGGTACGGACGGAAATATTTGGTGGCCAAATGATTGCTAGCATTTCTTTCTCCACGGTGGAATAATTCCTCCCGTGGATTTAGTGTTCTGCTCGCAAAGGAAACTGGCCTGTCTGAACCTACCGTACCTTGTGACAGTACCGCACCTATCGCCACATTACTAGCATCTGTTGTCAATATAAAGGGTTTCTTGAAATCAGGGTATTTCAGCAAAGGGTCGTTACACAGCAGGGTCTTGCACGTTTCAAACGATCTTTTGAACTCTTCCGATACTAATAGCGGTGCTTTGCCCTTTAACTGCTGTGTCATTGGTTTCGTTATTTTGGCAAAATCCCGAATGAATTTCCTATAATATCCCAGAAGGCCTAAGAAGGATTTGATCTCCTTCCTGGTAGTCGGAATTGGGAAAGCCTTCACCGCCGCAATCTTCTTGGGGTTTGGCTTAATTCCATCCTCCGTGACAATGTGTCCCAAATACTCAATCTCCTTCCTTAAAAATTCCGATTTATCTGGTTGAATCTTTAAATTAGCCTGACTTAATCTGCAAAACACTGCGTCCAAATGGGTGATGTGATCTTGTAAGGATGGTGAAAAAATTATGATGTCGTCTAGGTAAACTAAACAACATACTCCATTGAGGTCGGCTAACACGCAATCCATTACTCTTTGAAATGTTGCTGGAGCGTTTGTGAGGCCAAATGGCATACGAACAAACTCGTAATGCCCCCCTAGTGCCGTGAAGGCCGTTTTAGGTGTGTCATTGGGATCCATCTCAATTTGGTGGTACCCGCTGGCCAAATCCAATGCCGTGAAATATTTCGCCCTACCGATTCTGTCGAGTACATCCATAATGTTGGGCATGGGATACCTATCCTTAATCGTTTTTTCGTTCAGTTTCCTGAAATCCACTACCATTCTCCACTTCTTTGTATTTGAAGCGTCCATTTTCTTAGAAACAAGAAACACTGGGGCGCTCCACGGTAAATGACTGTGTTTAATAATGTTTTGCTGTAACAGTTTACCTATCTGATTGTGGATCTCCGCAATTCCGTTGGACTGAACCTAAATGGTCTACAAAATATGGGTCTTTCGTCTGTCGTCTTTATTTCGTGTTTCACCTGGTTTGTAAATGAGAGTTTATCCCCTCCCGAAACACTAGGTTTGAAAATCTTCTGCATAATCGATAAAGTTGTTGTTTTTCTTCATCATTCAAATGCTCCACACGAATGGCGTCGAGTATAGAAGATGGATCTTCCTCCCTGTATTCGATGTTATTGGTCATCACCTTAACGTAGGCGAATTCGTCTTCATTAAATTCCTTTACCTCTAACATCGAAACCAAAACGAACCTCTTCTGTTCCACGGAAAAGTTATTAACTTCGACTAAACTGGTGTTGTTGTGCGCCCTGTAAATTCCCCCAGTGATGAAAAAGTCGTCACCGAGACGAATGTGGTCACACAAAAATTGTCCTTCTTTGACACTAACTGGAACCTTGATTAAGGATTTAGATTCCTCCTTAATTTCGTAAACCTCCTAAGAACGATTAGGCTCTACCCTCAAGGGCAAGAAATAACAAGAAAATTTAAATATCGCATACAAATTTTGAAAAACTTGAAAAATTCCTTGATCCAAACTTGGGGGGCTGGTAAAATTGTTTAAAATGTACCAAGGCTTCCTTGTAAAACTGTACTAATAGAAATAGGCTTTTCCAAAGTGATCCTTGCACTATCTGGTACACATTGGGGGTGATAAAAGAGCCTTGAGCTCCCGTATCCACCAGGAATTTTAAGTTGTTATTATTTTGGAATGATAAAATTATGTAGGGCAAGTTAGCGTCCAACTGAAATTTACTCAAGAATCCTGTTTGGTTTTCGAGGCTTCTGACCGAAAATTTCCTTCCTCTTCGAAATTATGCGTTGATTCATTATCGTTTGTCATGCTGTTTGTCTCGATGTTAAACAATCTTTGTCCGTTTGTAATTGGCCTGTTCGTATTAGTGTTTTTCTTCGCCGCAGCGTTTGATGTACTAGGCGTATCATCGTTTGGCAGGATGGCCTGATATCTAGAGTTTCTGTTATTGTTCTCGTACGTATTACGATTGAAGCGATTATTGTCCCTGTTCTGGTATTGGTAACGCTCCCTACTCTGGTACTGATTATAGGCCCTGTTTTGGAACTGATCTCTGTCCCTATTTTGGTACTGATTATAATTTGGGCGAAAACGATCGTTCTGCCTGATTGGTTGCCTTTGTTGGTTGTACGTCGAACCTTCAGCAAAATACAAATTCCTTTCTTTGATGGCTATGTCATAAGCTGTTCATTGACGTTGGTAATATCACTGACGAAGGCTTTACAATGCCAAAACTTTGTCGGAGGAAACTCCTGCCTCAAGGCATGTTGAATACGCGCCAGGGTAGGGAAATCACAGTGAATCGCGTTCACGACATTGGCGTTGACAATTTCTTTAACGGATTCTACAAGCGAGTCGTTGTCATTAAAGTTAATGATATGGCGAGTTCTATTTCCGAAGATTATGAAGTCTCGCTGAAGCGGTTGGTTTGCTTCTCCAAAATGATTTCTTCCAATACCACCTATACCACTGCCTGAAGCATCGGTGGTTAGGTCAAATGGTAATTTGAAATCGGGGTACGTCAAAATGACATCTTCTGATGCTAGGATGTTACGCAGGTGATCAAACGCATTGCGCTGGGTTTCATCAAATGTAACAGAAACTTTTTTCGACATGTTTTTACTCACTGTACCGTTTTCCCCTTTGAGAATATGAGTGAGAGGCCTGGCAATGGAGGCAAAATTCTTCACAAAGCTTCTGTAATAGCTCGCCAGGCCGAGGAAAGACCTAAGGCTAAACAGATTTTTGGGTTCGGGGAACTCTTGTATTGCCCTGACTTTTTCAGGGTCTGTTTTCGTTCCCCCCTAGTGACTATGAAGCCTAAGAATTCTACGCTTTCTTTAAAGAATTTAGTCTTTTCTCGTGCCACCTTCATGTTGGCCTCGAGCAGTCGCTTAAGCACTATATCGATGTGCTTAACATGTTCACTATAATGACGTCATCGACATAGACGTAACATATCTTGCCTATTTCTTCCCTCAGCACATCATCGATGGCTCTTTGGAATATGCTACCTGCGTTTTTTAATCCGAAAGGTAATCGGCAAAACTCGTATTTCCCTCCGTTAACTGAGAAAGAGGTTTTTTCCCGGTCCTTCTCGGCCAAGTATATCTGGTGATACCCTGACCTTAAGTCTAGGGTAGTAAAGTATCTGGCTTTTCCCAAGTTCGCTAAAGTCATGGGAATGCTTGGCATAGGGTAGCGGTCAGCAATTGTTTGTTCATTTAGTTTCCTAAAGTCGATTACCAAGCGCTTATTTTTGATGCCGTTATCGTCAGTCCCTTTTTTGTCAACTACCCAAGCAGGGCTGTTGTATGGGGATCTGGAAGGCCTTATTATGTCATTGCTCAGCAGCTCCTTGATCTCGTTGTTAACAAAGTCTGCTGCCCCCATGGGATAGGGGTATAATCTGGAGTAGGGTTCGTCACTGTTAGTTCGAATAGTGGCGGTGACCGAGGTGTTGAAAGTTAGCACCTTTATTCTTTTCAGAATAACATTTTTAAATTCGGCTTTCACCGAATTTGGTACCATTATGTCATCAATTTTAGTGAAATTAACGTTTTCACAGTCAAAGAATTTGAGCTTTTCAGTGACGTTTGCGTATTTTATTACGCTGTCGCCTAAGTTCAATGCCACTCCTGCTCGCGATAGCGAGTCGAAGCCTATTATAGCATCGAACGTGCTCAGTGTGACCAACAGGAAAATTGGGGCGTCTAACCCAAAAATGCGCATTATGCACTTGTTCTTGACGTCACTGGAGCCGTGAATAGAGCTCACAGTAAAGGGGGTCTCGACCGGCATTACATTTCTTAGCTCCTTTACGGGCTTAAGGTAATTCTTTGCCGCCCCCGTGTCGATAAGTATTTTTAGTGTTCTACCAGCCAACTGTCGTTCGATAAACGGCAGTCGGGAGCGTTCCCTAAAAAATGTAGCAGATCTTTAAGTTCATCTGAGTCGTTACCTTCTTCAATGCTGGCGACTTCCGCTTCAGCTGTGACGGAATACCCTGACTCTTCCTGCTCGTGGGATTGAGTTATATTATTAACACGCTGGCGTCTTTGTCCCGAATAACGCTGAGATGAATTCCGTCTTTTGTTGTTGCTATTATTCTGAGGCTTTCCCCAATTTGTTTCCTGCCTAGATTTGGCTGTCGAAGGGTCGATCTCCAAAGGCTGTACTTTGTTATGGTCTACAATTTCGGGGTCCCCGCGCTTCTGCCAGGGGCTGTCCTCTTGGGGCTTGCTTTGGAATTACTTAGGAATAAAGTGTGGATTTTTATCCTCTCCTTTCCATTGCTTTCCCTGAAATTTATTAGTACGCCTGTTGCCATCGTGCACAAGAGCCTTGTCTTCGATGGCCTGTGCGTATGAATGCTATTTTTCAGCCTCCCGCGCAAGCGCTAACGCAGTCGTAAGGTCTTTTGGTTGTGCTGGTAGCACCAGTGCTTTGAGCGGTCTTTTCAGCCCAGCAATAAATGCGTGTAGGGCATCGTCCCTAACCTCCTTATTTAAGATAGTTGCCGTGTCCGCACTATGCGACATAACTATTTTGTTTGTGACGAGCGTGAGTTTCCTCTCGACTTCGTCATAGTATGCCATAAGATCGGCATCACGTTCTTGAACCATCTCGAGATTTTGACGTAATACTCATAGGGACGTTTTGTCCGCGTATGTGCGGTCCAGCCTAGCCAGAATTGCATCGAAATTTAGCACAGTATTATGTGACGTAAGGAGCGCTCGCGCGTTACCACAAATTTTGTTTTTAATAATTACCACTGCTTCATAGTGGGCCTCGCTGCCCTTGTATCTATTGAATACCTCGTACGCATCTGATGCGGCCTGCCTCCAAGACACGTATTCATCGTGGCTGCCGCTAAAGGTTGGGAGCGATTTCACAATATCTAACTTGACATCACACTTTATGCTGGGGTCCGGCGTTACCCTTTCATGGTGAAACAGTGGCCACACACAAAACCTGTCCTTCACCTCAGCCCCTTTCCTTATTAATTGGAACTGGGCTCATGCATTTTGTGCAATGGCAGATCCTTTTATGTTGGCTCAGCTAGTCAGACGCCCATGCTAACCTCGTTGGGTTTGGAGTCTTATTTTGGCAGCTAACTCGGTCAAGCTGGTCGGTAAGGTGAGACCAAATCACGTCGGCGTAGATTTTCTAACTTATTTTTTTGTTGATCGGACAAATGTCTGTACGGGGGCTAATATGATTAAGTGAGTCACATTTAATACGCACATCTCGAATTTTAAACAGGTGTGCCATTTTATAGTGTGTAATTTTAACGTTACCTCCAACTGTAACGGCTTGAAATGGTTTCTCGGTTGGAGCGGGGTTGCTAACTAAACTAGGTTTAATATAGTTTCTATTAGATCCTGTATCAATAAGTATTCTCAGAACTTTTGCTCTTACTTTCACCTCAAAATAAGGTAAGGAGGAGCTATTTACTCTAAAAAATGGAGGTCGGCGTATGGTTCTTGTCCTACATCGGTCCCGTAACAGTACTCGTATTGTTCTTGGTATTCGTCTAACGTTTGTCCGTATTGAGTCTGCTTGGCTGTACGCTAATTGTTCATATTTTTTTGTTCATTATCTGCGTTCTGGTCATTGCTACTAGGTGTAGTAGTGTCGTCATTCTGTTCGTTACTTTCTATATTGAAAGTACGTTGTCGTTTGTCACCCTGTGGAAAAGGGGGAATGGGGTTTCCTGGTCGTTTACCCATTTCCATGTTCGATGGTCTGTTCATATAGTTCAATTGTCTTGTGCGGGTGCTTGGATCACGTCCATAGGCCTACCTCAGGACGAGGTAGCGGCTTTGGTGCCGTGGGGCGATTCGGTATGAAAGTTGGGTTTGGTGTGAACGGCTGTCTTGCGTATAATTGTTGTGCGTATAGTTGTTGTACGTACGGTTGTTGTATTGCTGCTTGGTTGTTAAAGAATGTCATGTTGTGCATTGGTCTGCATGTTCTGAGTTGCTCGAGGAATTGAATTATTCAAGTATTGGGTTCTGGGCATTGGTATCGGTTTTTGTCTAATTAAGTTATTAGAATTTGCCATTAACGGTCACGGAAAATTGGAAAATTTAAAATGTATTAATTTAAAATTTAAAATGTATTAATTGTATGTATTGTATACAGGTTAGTACAAATAGATATCGTAAATGTTTGTTTGTTTTTAAATACACTTTTTCTTCGTGAAAGTGATTCAACAAAATTCCGAAATATTTTAGTTAAAAACAAATTTTTTATGTGTAAAACCTGGTTTCTTCTTTCTACTTTGGAGGTCTCGTGGAATCGCAAAGTTGAAATTGTTATATACCAGTATTTGTAGTCAGTTGGTTGTTTATAATTTTACGGTGTGTTATATATCACTTTGGTTATCACTCACTTTCATTTCTTATAACTGTATTTGTGTAATTTGTGTTCTTAATTTACTTGGAATTTTTGGTTAATTTGTATTGTTAATATTTTCTTTTTAAATTTTCGTTTTTCCTAAGACTATCTTACGAATAAGTTATTGTTGCCATCCTTCCCGATCGTCTGGATTTGTCCTGTTTGCTCTCTCTACTAAGGATCCAGGTGCGATAATTCTTTCGGAAGTTCCGTGGACGGGCCTTGCACGGCGTTGGTCCTTGTAGGCGATGAGTTGCCTTTGAGTTGCTTTTAGGGCCACCACAGTGGGTGGGAGTCTTCCCTTTTATTTAACGGAACACGGTTATTCGCGACTTACACTTTTTTGTTTTTCGTCACGACGCGAGCGTAGAGGCGTTTTGCTCTGTTATGTTATAAACCGGTCCCTGTTCGGGCGCCAGTTAATTTATAAGTTTATTAATTAAAATGTAGTGCTGGCGGCGACGGTGGCAGCGACGAATCAAAGTTTGACATCAGTTTGTCAGTTGTGCAGTCGGCTGTAATTGGTTAATTGCATTCTGCTGATGACTTCCTAATAAATTTGGCCATTTCCTGTTGTTGCCAATATTTCGTAAGAATTGCAGGTGCTCGTGTGAACTGTTTTGCAACTGCAGTTCAATGCTCTGATATTATGTTGGCGCTTGCAGGAAATAATGCAGACGCTGACCTAAGCTTTTCTTTATGAGATTTTGGTAAAGCGTTTGTTAACTTATATATATTTTATATTTATACTAATGGATAACTACTGCCTCTGTTAATTTAAGATTAATTATAAAATTTACTTATTGTCATAATTTTTAAGACAGATTGTAAATAAAAAGAGAGAGAGAAAAAAAAATAATAATAATAAATAGAGCAATTACAATAGTATTATGGTTATCCAGAACAAGTCTGCATTTTGGACTTCCACTTTATTTATAACATTTGCTGTTGAGTCAACAGTTTTAGTGTCTATCGGACCCATTTTGGGTATACAGTAGTTGCCGCTTGCATTGAAACCAACAGCGCAATATTTCTTTTTATAATATTATTTTTATTTCAGTTCTTAGGAGCAGGGAAGGTCCCGCTCCATTCGATTTTTATTTCTGTTTTTAGAAGCAGGGAAGGTTCCGCTCCATTCGAAGTCAAATCGTAATTGACTGCCAGATCTGCATACAAAGATTTCTTAGCCTAGGTCGGGATGCAGCGCTGCCGGCATAGCCTGCAGCTTAGCGATGCTTATCTATGCTTATTATCGATGCTTATCTACGTTACAAATATATATATGCAGGTGGAGCTTTGTATTACACATACACTAGGGCTTGACTGTATATGTACACATTGTAACGGAGTGCTACAATGTGCTTTTAAGTTATTATTATACAGTACAGTAATTAACCGATATGTGTGCAAATTAAAATTGTTACTCTTTATTTATTTAAAAAAATAAATTTTATTTTTATTATTTAACATTTATTTGGTGATAAACTTTTTCACTTATACTATTACGAGACACTTGGTAACTTATGTTAACTTCGAGCTGTTGACGATCTCGTCCCGATTCAGACTCCCGATTCAGACTCCCGATTCAGACTGATCTTCAAATTCTAAGTCCTAATCCAATCAACCTCGGCCAGAAGCTTTTCTTTCGGAAAATTACCGAACTTTCGATAAAAGCTTTATGCTGGAAATTTTCCACTGCATTGTGAAATTCAATTATGCTGATCGATGCAATTTTTGATTGATACGCAATAAGTCGGCCGTGGCTTGGTCTCCAAGCGGAAGCTGTGTTTACGTTAAGTTGGGTTGCTTATGTTAGCGGGTAGCTGAGTGCTGGCAAAGGCAATGACAAAAACAAAGACAAGGGCAATTCCGACGAGATTGAGAATTGGAATTTGTTTATAAATTGTGGAAGGGAGCTATGTTCATGGGTTGGATAACTCTCCCCCCTCTAAAATGACGCGTCCCGCTTCATTATTAATTTCGTTTAAACGTTCATTTAATTCTGTTAAAAATTCTACATCATTATTTGGTTTTTCTGGTTCTGGCCGTTTTTGTTTGGTTACAAATATATAATATCTGATTTTTATTATTAATATAGTAATGAAATACAAAATGATTAAAATTAATAATATAAATGAAATTGAAATTTTCCAATTGTAAATTTCAATAAATGGGTTTAAAATATTAATGTTGTCAAGAGAAAGTTCTGAATTGTTTGATTTTATATATTCTGATATTTCTAAGTTTTTAAAGTGGTTGGTAGTTATGTACTCAAGTATTTTGTTTTCTGAATTGGTGTATGAAATATTATTTATTGTAGTTGTGCTGTTAAATGTTATTAAATATGACCCATTTAAATGAGAATCGTTCACAATATTATTTCCATTTATTAGAATGGCACCTTCTTGAATGATATCTATATTCTTATTCTTTTCTAGAATTTTAGTGCAAATTGATTTTTCTCCATTTAGTAAGCGGGTAAAACAAGTCTTATCTTTACTTTTAATACAATAGTTGTTCAAAAGTTCGTTCTTAAAATTAGATATTTCATAAAAGGTATTTTCGCATTTTGCGACCTGATTACTTATAAGTAATTTTCCATCATTATGTGAAATGGATCTGGCATAGTAAATTTCGCATCTGTTTGTTATAACGGGGTATTTTATATAAATTATTAAGAGTTCTTTATGCAATACAATTTTGAATATGGCGATGTCCATTAAGTCTGCAATAAGTACAGGCTGTTGTTCGTGATCTAATATTTCTTTGATGTCTTCATTGTTTAAAATTTTTGTGTTGAATAAATCAATTTTGGCCAGTGTGATAGTATCAATAATGTTTTGTAAGTCAAATGTTAATAAACGTAGGCGATGTTTTCTTAATGGCAATTCTTGATCGATAAAAATGTTTTTAAAATGATCGGAAAGTGATTTTATCTCTTTAAACAATTTGGAATTAATAATAAATTGTTGGTTATTGTTTTCAATTAAATCATTTATTTTATTCTGTATTTTAATGAAATCATCGTGATCCGGAGTTCCAGCTAACCATTTCCAAACAGTGCCTAACTCATTTATTCCCCTTTTTGATCTAGTTGGTATCAGTTGTGACAAAATTAATTCTATTATCTGTATCTCGTAAGTAATTTCCCATTGTGTCCGTGTATTTTTATCTTTTCTTACATATCCTGATTCTAGATTGATTATTTCTTTATAAAAACTTAAGTTAGTTACGTGGTATAAGTCAGCATATGAGTCATAGGTAAGGACATCCTTTTTGTCTTTGAACAGGAAAAATTCGTGATTGGAGTAATCAATTATTTCTGAAGTGGTTATCATTACGAATGTTATTAAAAGTAATACGAAATGCATTTTCTGTAATTTAATAAAAAAATATGGTATTTGTTAAAACTCAATGTTGTCCTTGTGAATAGTCCTGTTTCTACTATTTATTATAACTTTGTTAGGTAAGTTTTCCTTAACAACCTGTTTTTTATATCTAGTTTTTAGCTTATTTCTTTCGCCGTGTTTTTTCTCATAAACAACTTGACCTACGTGATATTCTTTTTCTCTGCGACCTTCATTGTGTGTTACTAACATTTTTTCTTGTGTGTTCTTTAGAATTCTTGAAATGTTTTCGTGATTAATTTTATTATATAGAATATCAAAGGGTTTTTGGTTTGTTGTAGAATGAATGCTTTGATTGAATTCTTTTGCGGCTCTAATAATTATTTCAGAATAGTCAGTGAGATTAAATTCTTCTTTTATACAACGAGCTAATTCTGTTAATGTTGAATGTGCTCTTTCTACTTGTCCGTTCGAGGTACTGTGTCTGGGGTCGGCGAAATGTAGAGTTAAACCACATCTTTGTGCAAAGGATTTAAATTGAGCAGAGGTGAAGCTCGGTTCATTATCTGTCATAATTACTTTGGCGTGGGGAAAATGTTGGAGTAATTCCATTACTTTATTCTCGATGTTTAGTTTATTTTGAATTTCTTTTACAACCAGGAATTTTGAATATGCGTCAATACAGGTTAAGAAAATGAGACTTTGCGCGTAAAAAATGTCGATGTGTAAATTCTCTTCTTCTTTAGTTGGAATAGGAGCTTCCCCAATAGGGATTTTAATAGGATGCCGGTTGTATTTATTTTCGTTGCAAATTGTACAATTTTTTATGTATTCCTTTAATTTGATATATAAATTTGGCCAATAAAATAATCTATTAATTTGTTTATAATTTTCGTCTAATCCTCTGTGAGCACGACTATGTGTTTCTTCTATTATGATAGCCTTATCTTCGTTATTTTCCACGTCTTGTAGAAATATTTTAGTATAAAGAAATTTGTTGTTAAAGTTATTTTTTAATGGTAATTGAATATGATAAAGATCTTCTAAAGTGCAATGAATTCCTACCGTTATGTTTGGTTTTAGATATTCCCTTAATATTTCTATTAAGTTTTCTGGCGTATCATATTCAATTATATGTCTAGTCTTATCAAAAACATTCAATGACTCATGTATTGTATACCTCCCCTTTGTTAATAACAGTTGTTGTTGAAACTGATTTAACGGTTTTCGGGTCTCTTGTATTACATTTTCAAAACTACTTTCGGCAGAATGCTGTGTATTTTGATCTGAGTTTGATTGTTCTAAGTCGCTGTTAGTAATATTATTTATTTTTATTCGAGATAATGCGTCGGCTACGACATTAGTTGTTCCGGGTTTATATATTATTTTCGGGGTGAAACTTTCTATAAAGGAGTACCATCTTTTCATTTCTACGTTCGGGTTTTTATCTGAGATTGTGAAAGATAAAGATTGATGGTCTGTTTGTATTTCTATACCAATTACACCATATAAGTAATTCCTGAGATTTTTAAGAGCCCAAACTATTGCCAACAATTCTTTTTTATTTGTGGCATAAAGTTGTTCGGTTTTATTTAAAGTTTTGGATATGAAAGTAATTGGTTTATTATCCTGTGATAAAACTGCTCCGATAGCTACATCTGATGCGTCTGTTGTTAAAGTGAATTTTTTGTTATAATCTGGTTGAACTAATTCCACTTGTGCTATTAAATTATCTTTAAGTTCTTTAAAAGCTTTAACAGCTGGGTCGTCTAAATGTATTGTAATTTTTGTAGACATTCTTCTAGAAATTTTTCCATTATCTCCTCCTAGGTATTTGGTTAAAGGTTTTGCAATTTTTGCATAATTTCGGACAAATTTACGGTAATAGCCGGTGAGGCCTAGAAAACTTCGAAGTTCTCTAATGTTTTGTGGAATCGGATACTTCATAATTGTGGAGATTTTCTCAGGATCTGTTTTAATTACATTGTGAGATACTATATAACCTAGAAATGCTGTTTCTAATTTAAAGAATTTTGATTTTTCTAGAGAAATTTTCATATTAGCTTGTTGTAATATATTTATTATTTGAATTAAATCTGTGTAATGTTGTTCAATTGTATTAGAAAAGATTATTATATCATCCATATAAACATGACAAGTTTTTCCGACTTGTTCTCTCAATATGTCATCCATTGCTCTTTGAAATATTCTAGGGGCGTTTGTTAACCCAAATGGCATACGTAAGAATTCAAATTTTCCGTTATTTATAGAGAATGCTGTTTTTTCAATATCTGAATTTTTCATTAAAATTTGGTGGAATCCTGATTCCAGATCAATGCATTGATCCAGCTCCTTGGTGGCTCTGTTGAGAGCTGTTTTGAGAGACAGTTAATGAGACAGAGAGATATATATGCAGGTAGGAGCTTTGTATTACGCATACACTAGGGCTTGACTGTATATGTACACATTGCAACGGAGTGCTACAATGTGCTTTTAAGTTATGATTATACAGTACAGTAATTAACCGATATGTGTGCATACTACAATACTACTTTTACAGTTTGGTAGAAAATCTTCTTTATTTTTATATATGTTTTTAGTTTTCTTATTCCATTTGTCTCTATATACATTTATATTGGGAATTATTTCTTTCTTTCTTTCTTTTTCTATTTTGTCAATGTTAGTCAAAAAAAAAATTTTCTTTTACATTATTGTCTGCCTGAATCTAGCTATGGCTTCACGGGACATATTGGGTTAACAGGGCATAGTAGTTTATGCTCCATTTTACAATGTGTCTTAAAATTTTTCTTATATATATATATATTTATATTTATTGTTAATTAGTTAATATTTTAGTGCTGCTGATGTTCATCTCCTGGTGTCAGCTGGGCGTCGCCGGGGGTGGCACGCTGATACTCCCTTGCTGCTGTCTATTTCTGGGCTGCTGATGATGTTGATGGCTGCTCACAAGTCCCCAGGCAGTGAGGACTCCAGACTCCTTCGCAGTCCGGGGGGCAGGACTTTTTAGCCTTCGTTAGTGCTGGTGCTGGTGCTGGACATGCCTTTGGTTTTGGAACTTCATTAATTATTGTTATATTTTTAGTATTTTCTGAGTAAGTTTTCTCGAGTTTTTGGGTCTTCAATTCTTCCTGATATTGAAGCAAGTGGTCTAGCTCTGCATGTAGCCTTAGAGCTTTCGACCAAACCGGTGGCGTTTGCTGACCGTATATTAGCCACCTTACGTGGGCTATACGTTTGTTCAGCTTGGTATTTAGACCGCCACGGTGTTTTCCCATAACTCAATACAACTCTACTCACTCAGATATTTCCTTAGTTTTGGCAATTGTAAGTTCCATGTAATGATTCCTCGGTCTTCTTCCTCAGCCTTCCAGTCCAGTTTTCCTCCAATATGTGTTTTTTATTTCGTTAATTTGTCCATCGTTGGACGACTGTCACGGTCGCCATGTAATGGGTCGTTCATTGATAACACAAGTCTTTTGGTTTTGATTGCAGCCGTCAGGCTGAATTAGGTTTTTATTTGATTTTTATTAAATTTTTGTTTGGCGGAAATGGTTCTGCCAGTTCAACGTCTTTACAGTGTCTGCGTTGTGAGTTTTGAATATATTTCGTCTTAGGCTAAGCCGCGTAGCTGCGCTGCCGGATACGCCAGCGGCGGAGCGGCTTTCTTATGTATATCTTATATATCTAGGCTTATCGAGAGAGCGATCTATGTACTTATGTATTATGCATTTGGTCGGCGTGGGAATGCTGACCATGCACTTACTATATACTTTGTAGCCTTCAAGTGTACGATCATGTTACATCCGCCTTGGGCCTTATTGGTTGCATAAACATAAACATAAACATAGAAACAAAGTGCTGCTATATGTTAGTATGCTATTATACTTAAATGTTCTTAATATTACATAGGCGCATACTACACCAATGGCACCGGAGTTGTTCACTTAATACTTGAAACGTATCAGCGGAATTTAATTTTTTTAGGAAAGCGCAAACTAATTATAAGGTATTTGCGGTATTTATTTTTAATCTTCGAAGAGCGTAAACTGGATGTAAATGTGGTTTCACTCAACCTTGACAATTGATGTATGCGTGTTGAGGTGTGTACTCATCTTAAAATCTGAGAAAAGATAAAGATTTTTTAGAAAATTCGAATAATAATTGTGGACAATATTTTTTTTATATTACTTTATGTTTAATGCTCGTTTATGTTTCATTTGTGACGAGTGAATTTAGTGAACAGTTGAACTGGGCGCGGTGGTCCGTATTCTTCCTTTTTGGCCTTGGCCTACTAATGGTACGGTTGCCACACAATCCTCTGGGCTGCTTTCTCGGGTGCCTCCACACCACTCAGCCTATCCAGCAGATTACCACACACTTTAATCAGAGGTTACTTGGTTAATATTTCATTTACTTTCATTTCATTTATTATACTCTGTACTGCGATATCGGTAACTCCTCCCCCCTGGAATGAAGTGACGGCCACATCGAAGGAATGGCCGAAACGTAATTTAACGGAATTTCCACAGGGGTGATAATGGTGCTTCTTCTTTCAACATCAGGGTCAATATTGTGCATATGGTATTCTCGTTTGACCGCGCGTTCACACTTCCGAGATCCTTCTGTTAACACTCCGACACTCGGCCTCCTTCCGCACGCGATCTCTCAGATGATTTTTGGATATTTGGTACGCCGTTTAAACAAATCATAAAATCGGGAGAAAGCAAATTTTTGTGGTATCAAATATCGCATAAATCACACTGGTTGCAAAATGAAAGGAATATAGTGATCGAAGTCACCGTGTAAGGTGACTTCACCCATCCAGTGAACTTGTACATCAAGCAGCCCGAGACTTTGCAATCGTATTCTGAAACTTCAGTTTCAGATGAGCCCATAACGTTCATAACATTCATAACGTTAGCGTACATATGTTGTGTTGAATCGGCTCCGAAAATGGTAAGTCGAATCGCCCATAACGACTTCATTATAGTCTCCCGTCAATTGCTGATCAATCGAGCCGACACGGATAAGGATAAACGGAGTGCCAAGGTGCTCATTATCTACAGCACTGGAAAGCAGCACATCGTCACCTTCAAGCTGCCCATCCATGCGTTTACAGTGCAAAAGCTGTTTCTCAAGATGAACCTTCATATGGAGGATAACATCACGATTGATTGCATGGAGAATGCCGGTGGTATTATCCATTTGGTGGTCTCTGTGGGATTCGCCATCGGTGATACCATTGCCGATAAGATTGCCAAGGCGGAGGAGTTCTACAAGAAGGTGCATCAGTCCAGGGCGTCCGCTGATGCCGCTCCTCGCAACGCGGTGCCCGTTGAAGAGCCACCATCTCTTCCGGTTGTCAAGCCATCGGTGGTCTCGGTGGGCTTCGCCATCGGTGATACCATTGCCGATACGATTGCCCATGCGGAGGAGTTCAACAAGAAGGTGCATCAGTCAAAGGCGTCCGCTGGTGCCGCTCTTCCCAACGCGGTGCCCGTTGAAGTGCCACCATCTCGTGCGGTTGTCAAGCCATCGGAGACTTCGGTGGCCAACATTGGTTGCCAGCCATCTGCAACCAAAGGCAAGAAGCACAAGAAAAGACATCGCGCTCCGGGAGACACCAATGCTGACAAAGCGATATCGTCGGCGAATCAAGTCGCCAATACTCCCAAGACCAAGAAACAGAAGAAGTGTCATTCTGCAGAGGACAGCAATGGTTATCAAGTTGCTGGTGCTCAAGACAACCCAGGTTCATCTGGCAATAAACAGGGAAATCAAACCCCCACGGGTAACAACTCAAATTCTCCAAAGAAGAGCAATGGTCTCCAGGGCGTGCAACCAGCTGGAGACGCTCTCGCAAGCTCCCAGTCAATCCAGTCGAAGGACCAAGTCGCACATGCCACTGTTAGCAAGAAATCGGAAGAGACAGCTGGTGGATCTCAATCGCGGGTGCAACCGAATGTTGCATCCATACCGGCGCCAGCCGAGAAAGCAACTAGTGACACCATACCCACACCTGCAGAACGCGCAGAGAAGAGTCGCCTGCGCCGGAACAGCAACTGGATAATAAGCAGGGACTTTGACGATGAAGTCATTGTGCTGTTGAGCAGCGAGGATGAGGAGACCACCGCCGCCGCCAATGGCCAAACAGAGGGAAGACTCTCCGTCGACGAGAATCCAACGCTTTTCACATATCCGCCCACCGGAACCGGTGGCCTGAGCATCACCATTAAGGACTATATGTGTCTCAAGGAAGGCTCATTTCTGAACGACATAATCATTGATTTTTATCTGCGCTGGCTAAAGAATAACATCATACCAGAGGGTCAGCGGGATAGGACGCACATCTTTAGCACATTTTTCCACATGAGATTGACCACAGAGACGAGTCCCAACAACACGAAGGAGCCGGTGGCCAAGAGGCGTCACGAAAGGGTAAAGAAGTGGACACGAACCGTGAATATATTCGAGAAGGATTTCATCATAATACCATTTAACGAGAAGTCCCATTGGATACTGGCCATCATATGTTTTCCAAACCTGAAGACCTCCGTGGTTAACCATGATGTACAGACACCCGGCGAAGACATTCCAATCAAACAGCCATTGATTCTCATCTTCGATTCGTTGAAGGGCAACTCACGCGATCGAGATATTGCCATATTGCATGATTACCTCAACTTCGAGTACAAGGCAAAGTATCCGAAAGAGCGGGCGCGCATCTTCAACGGGGATAATATGCCAGGTCTCATTGTGGAGGTGCCGCAGCAGGAGAATCTCACCGATTGCGGCCTCTATCTGCTGCAGTATGCGGAGCAATTCTTCAGAAAACCCATCGTTAACTATAAGCTGCCCATTAGGGAGCTGATCGATTGGTTTGACCTGCTCACAGTAACCAAGAAGCGCGAGGATATCGCCAATCTCATCCAGAAGCTGATGAATGAAGGCAATCAGCAGGGCATAACTTTGCCCGTCATAAAGTTTCCCACACTGAATGGCATAATGGTGATGGATGTGGATGACGATAAGGAATGGGACACGGAGGAAGAGAATCAAACTATAAACCAATATAGTTTTGAAACCAGAACACCGCCGAAAAGAAGGCATACACTCCAGTAAACCACTTCTGAAGTGGCTGCTTCGGAAAATTATATTTTCACACAGAAGAACTGAAGACGACGACAACGCAATGCACACACGTTTGGAATACTAGGAGGAGCAAGTTACACGGAGGTGGGCTCACCAGAATTATAGGTTTTTTCCCCCAAAAGCAAGAAAACTTTCATACACACACACACACAAGTCACCAAAAAGAGCAGTGCGGCCAAAAAGACGATAAAGAGGCTACCTACCAGAGAGAGAGAAAGAGAGACACAGATCAGGATCACAGGATGAGCAGGATAAGCAGCATGAGCAGGATAAGCAGCATGAGCAGGATAAGCAGGAGCTGGATGCCAGGAGGTGGAGAATGGCCAGACATCAAGAAAAATTCTAAATTTAGAGTCACCAAATTAATAGAAAATATTTTTTTTTGTAAATAGCAAAGTAAACGGTCCATAGGACCAATAAAAATAAGTCACGCAATAAGCATAGCTTTATAGATTGCCAAAAATGAATTCTACTATACTATATGGTACTTAAGCGCGGTTATCAGCTATTTGGAAAATCAGCATTATACTCGACTCTACGCCCACACACATACACAGATACACGCACACGTACACACATGGATCTCTTTGCATTGGTGTTGGGGTTCGGCGATAAGAAAATCGAGCCATTAAGTCGCGCCGGCGATTCTATAGACGCTCAGTTGCTTTGGAGCGATTCTTTGATGCAGACGAACGTCGGAGTTTGCGGATTGTAATAAAAGAGCAAGCACAGAGAGAGAGAGACAGTTAATTTTTTTTTTTTTTTTTTTTTTTGGATGTATTAATTTAAAACTGTCCTTCGCGGACAATCATTAAATTTGATGACTAAACTTAACGGTAGAGAATTAATTGATTACATAAATTGTTGCGAAACTATACAATAACTGTCGATATTGTATGTATGATGTATATAATAATGTATGTATATAATTTAATTTAATTTGCGTGTCTAATCCCAGAGAGGTCCAAAGGGTGTGATCGGTGCAGCTCTGGTGCGTTGACTGGTGTCCAGCAGGTCTTGTGCCAGGTTGTTTGGGTGGTCTTGAAGCCTCTGCATGTACTGCCTGCTGCTTTTCTTAATCTCATCCTTCACCCAGGGGAAGCTGAGGACCTCGTGTATAGTGGCATTATCGTGGAAAGGGTGAGCGTTTGTGACTGTGCGGAGCGTTTTGTTTTCGAATGTCTGGATAATGTTGATGTTACTTTTCGATGCAGTGCCCCACAGTTGAATGCCATACGTCCAGATTGGCCTTATGATCGCTTTGTAGATAAGGAGCTTAGTGGAAGTCGGTAGCTTAGATTGTCTGCCCATCAGCCAGTAGAATTCACGGACTCGGTTCTCCGCCTGTTTCCGCTTCTTTAGCAGGTGTGGTCTCCATGTAAGTCTCCTGTCCAGTGTAAAGCCAAGATAATTTGGATTGGCTACCTCTGGGATTGGGAACCCGTTGAAACTGACTGGTGGGCAAGTGCCGCGCCTAGTTGCGAAGGTGGTAGCGGTTGACTTGTCGCTGTTTACCGATATATTCCATCTCGTGTGCCACGTGTTCAGTAGATCTAGTTGCTCCTGCATAGTCTGGGAGGCCTCTGCTGGGGTATCTGCTGTTGTTAGGAACCCAGTATCATCGGCGTAAGTGGCTGCCATAATGTACTGGCTCGGTATCACCGGCAGGTCAGCCGTATACGCGTTGTAGAGGAACGGACCGAGAACACTTCCTTGGGGAACTCCTGCACGGGCTTCTTTGACGTCTGAGCGCGCTTCTCCACACCTGACGGCGAATCTTCTGCCCTCCAGGAACGATTTTAAGAACTTGAAATATGGCTGGGGCAGGCCGTTTTTGAGCTTTAGGAGGAGACCGGGGTGCCAAACACGATCAAAGGCTTGCTTAATGTCCAGCATTACTGCTAGGCAGTATTTCTTATTCTCAAAGGCGTCCAGGATATATTGCGCTACTCGGTGGCCTTGCTCTGGTGTCCCGTGGCGGCGCCTAAAGCCAAACTGGTGATCAGGGATCAGACCAGCCTCCTCAATCACCGGCAATACTCTGGACAAAAATACTCTTTCGAGTATCTTGGAGAGTACTGGTAGTAAGCTGATCGGGCGGTAGGAGGCGGGATTGGCTTCATGTTTACCAGGCTTCAGGATCATAACTACTTCGGCGCGTTTCCATGATGAAGGGAAGTGCCCCAATTGCAAGCACTTATTTATTATGGTCGTGATTAGTGACTTGCTAATAGGGGGGAGGAGCTTTATAGCAATGGCATTGATGGCATCATCGCCTGGAGCCTTGTGGTTACCCATTGCCGCTATTAAATTGCTGATCTCCTCTTCCGTGGCCTGGGGTATCGACTCGGAGTCAGAGAGAGGTTCTGACAGGAGCCTGGCTGTTTCGGCTGCTTCATTTGGGGAACATCGATTGGCTGGTGTGAAGACTTCCTCCAAGTGCTCGGCGAATGCGTTGGCTCTTTCGGTCTCAGTTCTGCACCATGAGTTGTCTTGTCTTCTGATGGGCGGGATCCTCTTCAGTGGCCTCTTGATGCGCTTGGTAACATTCCACAGGTTGTGGTGGGGATCACCCGGCGCGAGATTACCAACAAAGCTGTCGAGGGCCTCCTTCCTTAGCCTGACCAGAGTTTCCTTCAGCTCCTTGGTGGCTCTGTTGAGAGCTGTTTTGAGAGACAGTTAATGAGACAGAGAGATATATATGCAGGTGGGAGCTTTGTATTACACATACACTAGGGCTTGACTGTATAAGTACACATTGTAACGGAGTGCTACAATGTGCTTTTAAGTTATGATTATACAGTACAGTAATTAACCGATATGTGTGCATACTACAATACTACTTTTACAGTTTGGTAGAAAATCTTCTTTATTTTTATATATGTTTTTAGTTTTCTTATTCCATTTGTCTCTATATACATTTATATTGGGAATTATTTCTTTCTTTCTTTCTTTTTCTATTTTGTCAATGTTAGTCAAAAAAAAAAATTTTTCTTTTACATTATTGTCTGCCTGAATCTAGCTATGGCTTCACGGGACATATTGGGTTAACAGGGCATAGTAGTTTATGCTCCATTTTACAATGTGTCTTAAAATTTTTCTTATATATATATTTATTTATTTATTATGATAGATAGAATAGTTTACAAAACTAGACTAACTTAGATAGTATAGCATTAGCTACGGGGCTTACAGCTATATTTATTTACAATGTTATTATATCTTAATTTAGTTAATATCTAATTTGGTAACTAAAAGCTGGCTTGTTATGTACAAATGTCTGTTTTGTTTTTAGATTTTGTGGTATAATTTGGTTTTTTTGAGGAAAAGTATCAGTTTTTGTATGTTATCTCGATTGGGTTTGCTAAGAAGGTCTAGAGGGTTGGTGTTGTTAAATATATCTTGCTTGGCTTGTAGGAGGGATGGGCATGAGTTTAATATGTGGTTTAAAGAAATGTCACCTTGGCAAAACGGACAAGTTGGTATTGAATTGGGATTTAGGTAGTGTTGGTGGGATATGTTTGTGTGTCCTAGTCGAAGTCGTATTATTTTTATTTGGTCGAGTCTGGTCCAATTTGGGTGGGATTGTTTAAGGTAATCGCATGTGTGTGAGGTGTTCGTGTTAATAGATTGGTACCATGGACTGCAGTTTATTATGTGTTCTTTCTGTTTTGTCGCAAGGTCGGCTTTAAGGTGTTTTTTATATCTGTGGTATTTATGTTTGGGGTAAGAATTAGTGGCATACTGCTTGCTGATTTTGCAGCTTGATCGGCTAGTTCATTTCCTTTTATTCCTGAATGGCCAGGAATCCACATTATTTTAATTTTAGGTGCGTGTTGCGTTATTAGCGATCGTATTCTGCTTGGGTAAAAGTTGTTATTATTTGTGTTTTGAATTGAATCTATTGCTGATAGGGAGTCGGAACAGATAATAAATTTGCCTCTTCGGTTTTTAGTAAGTTCTATGGCTTCTAGGATTGCGATTGTTTCGGAGGTGAGGACGGATGAATATGGGGGCAGTATGCCGTATTTCAAGACGTCTGTCTCCGTTGTAATGGCGAATGATATTGTGTAATTAATTTTTGAACCGTCCGTGAATATGAAATTATGTGTTTTGAGGTTATTCTTTGTGTGTTCGTATAATTTTCTGTATTGGTCTGGAGATGTTTGTTCTTTCTTATGGATTCTAAGTGACGTGTCTATTAGATTGGGGAGGGTCCATGATGGCCTGTGTTTATGGAGTTTTATTGGTTTGTAGGGTAGATTAAGTTCTAGGCTAAGCTTGATTGTTCGGTCTATTGTTGATGTTTTTTTCTTATTAGCTTTTTTAGGCTTCAAGAACTTATGTATTGGTGTGTTTTTGGAGAAGATTAGGTTTTGGGATAGTTTGGCTATTTGAAGGTCTCGTTTCATTTCTAAGGGGGGAGTATTCGATTCGTAAAGTAAGTTATTTATTGGGGTAGAACGATAGGCGCCGAGAGCTAGACGGATAGCGGAGTTAAACGGTGTTTTTATTTTGTTTAAATGCTTTTGGGAGCATGGCGTACAGAAACAAACCATACTCTAGTTTGGCTATAATTGTTGCTTTTACGACATTAAGTAGTGTATGCGTGTTGCAATTAAATTTAAGACTAGATAAGCATTTTATTATATTTAGCTTGTTGTGTAGTTTGGGTAGAAGTAAGTTTATGTGTGTGTTCCATTTGTATTTGTTGTTTAAGGTCATTCCTAGAATTTTTAAGGAAGTAACGGTAGGAATTTGGATGTTTTTGCAGCTTATCTTGCATGTGCAGTGACGTTTTCTGCATATGTGGAGGTGTTGACATTTGGATAGGGATAGCGATGCCCCTGAGTAGGAGCACCAATTTTCTATATCGTCGAGTAGATTGTCTAAGTTGAAATTTGTATTTGTGTTTTTGTTGAAATTTATTATAAGGAAGAAGTCGTCGGCATATGCATTGAATTTAATTTCTTTATGTAGGGATATGATGTTGGATAATTTATTGAATGCTATGAGGAAAAGTATTACGGATATGGGTGAACCTTGGGAATTCCGTTGAATAGGGGTAATGGGTTTGATGTATGCGGACTGACGCTGACAGTTATTTTTCTGTTGCTCATGAAGTTTTTAATGTATTTTATTATTTTGGGGCCCGTTTTCCATTCCTGCAATTGCTGGATTATGGAGTGCACACCTACTCGATCGAAGGCTCTTGAAAATCAAGAGTGACGAGGGAGGTGTACATTTTTGACTTCGTTATGAGATAGTCTACATAGAGTAGACGTCCGAAGTCGATTTGCCTTTTTTGAATCCGAATTGGTTGTCGTTAATTAGATTGTTATATGTCACTAGCCACCAGAGTCTTTCGCTATTATTTTGTCAAGTGTCTTTGCTATACAGCAGTTGAGAGAGTTGTTCACTTAATACTTGAAACGTATCAGCGGAATTTAATTTTTTTAGGAAAGCGCTAACTAATTATAAGGTATTTGCGGTATTTATTTTTAATCTTCGAAGAGCGTAAACTGGATGTAAATGTGGTTTCACTCAACCTTGACAATTGATGTATGCGTGTTGAGGTGTGTACTCATCTTAAAATCTGAGAAAAGATAAAGATTTTTTAGAAAATTCGAATAATAATTGTGGACAATATTTTTTTATATTAGTTTATGTTTAATGCTCGTTTATGTTTCATTTGTGACGAGTGAATTTAGTGAACAGTTGAACTGGGCGCGGTAGTCCGTATTCTTCCTTTTTGGCCTTGGCTACTAATGGTACGGTTGCCACACAATCCTCTGGGCTGCTTTCTCGGGTGCTCCACACCACTCAGCCTATCCAGCAGATTACCACACACTTTAATCAGAGGTTACTTGGTTAATATTTCATTTACTTTCATTTCATTTATTATACTCTGTACTGCTATATCGGTAACTCCTCCCCCTGGAATGAAGTGACGGCCACATCGAAGGAATGGCCGAAACGTAATTTAACGGAATTTCCACAGGGGTGATAATGGTGCTTCTTCTTTCAACATCAGGGTCAATATTGTGCATATGGTATTCTCGTTTGACCGCGCGTTCACACTTCCGAGATCCTTCTGTTAACACTCCGACACTCGGCCTCCTTCCGCAACGCGATCTCTCAGATGATTTTTGGATACTTGGTACGCCGTTTAAACAAATCATAAATCGGGAGAAACCAATTTTTGTGGTATCAAATATCGCATAAATCACACTGGTTGCAAAATGAAAGGAATATAGTGATCGAAGTCACCGTGTAAGGTGACTTCACCCATCCAGTGAACTTGTACATCAAGCAGCCCGAGACTTTGCAATCGTATTCTGAAACTTCAGTTTCAGATGAGCCCATAACGTTCATAACATTCATAACGTTAGCGTTCATATGTTGTGTTTGAATCGGCTCCGAAAATGGTAAGTCGAATCGCCCATAACGACTTCATTATAGTCTCCCGTCAATTGCTGATCAATCGAGCCGACACGGATAAGGATAAACGGAGTGCCAAGGTGCTCATTATCTACAGCACTGGAAGCACACATCGTCACCTTCAAGCTGCCCATCCATGCGTTTACAATGCAAAAGCTGTTTCCAAGATGAACCTTCATATGGAGGATAACATCACGATTGATTGCATGGAGAATGTCGGTGGTATTATCCATTTGGTGGTCTCTGTGGGATTCGCCATCGGTGATACCATTGCGATAAGATTGCCAAGGCGGAGGAGTTCTACAAGAAGGTGCATCAGTCCCAGGGCGTCCGCTGATGCCGCTCCTCGCAACGCGGTGCCCGTTGAAGAGCCACCATCTCTTCCGGTTGTCAAGCCATCGGTGGTCTCGGTGGGCTTCGCCAGCGGTGATACCATTGCCGATACGATTTCCCATGCGGAGGAGTTCAACAAGAAGGTGCATCAGTCAAAGGCGTCCGCTGTGCCGCTCTTCCCAACGCGGTGCCCGTTGAAGTGCCACCATCTCGTGCGGTTGTCAAGCCATCGGAGACTTCGGTGGCCAACAATGGTTGCCAGCCATCTGCAACCAAAGGCAGAAGCACAAGAAAAGACATCGCGCTCCGGGAGACCACCAATGCTGACAAAGCGATATCGTCGGCGAATCAAGACGCCAATACTCCCAAGACAAGAAAACAGAAGAAGTGTCATTCTGCAGAGGACAGCAATGGTTATCAAGTTGCTGGTGCTCAAGACAACCCAGGTTCATCTGGCAATAAACAGGGAAGTCAAACCCCTACGGGTAACACCTCAAATTCTCCAAAGAAGAGTAGTACTGCCCAAGTGATCGTCGGTGGATCAAGACGACAATACTCCCAAGACCAAGAAACAGAAGAAGTGTCATTCTGCACAGGACAGCAATGGTTATCAAGTTGCTGGTGCTCAAGACAACCCAGGATCATCTGGCAATAAACAGGGAAATCAAACCCCCACGGGTAACAACTCAAATTCTCCAAAGAAGAGCAATGGTCTCCAGGGCGTGCAACCAGCTGGAGACGCTCTCGCAAGCTCCCAGTCAATCCAGTCGAAGGACCAAGTCGCACATGCCACTGTTAGCAAGAAATCGGAAGAGACAGCTGGTGGATCTCAATCGCGGGTGCAACCGAATGTTGCATCCATACCGGCGCCAGCCGAGAAAGCAACTAGTGACACTATACCCACACCTGCAGAACGCGCAGAGAAGAGTCGCCTGCGCCGGAACAGCAACTGGATAATAAGCAGGGACTTTGACGATGAAGTCATTGTGCTGTTGAGCAGCGAGGATGAGGAGACCACCGCCGCCGCCAATGGCCAAACAGAGGAAGACTCTCCGTCGACGAGAATCCAACGCTTTTCACATATCCGCCCACCGGAACCGGTGGCCTGAGCATCACCATTAAGGACTATATGTGTCTCAAGGAAGGCTCATTTCTGAACGACATAATCATTGATTTTTATCTGCGCTGGCTAAAGAATAACATCATACCAGAGGGTCAGCGGATAGGACGCACATCTTTAGCACATTTTTCCACATGAGATTGACCACAGAGACGAGTCCCAACAACACACGAAGGAGCCGGTGGCCAAGAGGCGTCACGAAAGGGTAAAGAAGTGGACACGAACCGTGAATATATTCGAGAAGGATTTCATCATAATACCATTCAACGAGAGTCCCATTGGATACTGGCCATCATATGTTTTCCAAACCTGAAGACCTCCGTGGTTAACCATGATGTACAGACACCCGGCGAAGACATTCCAATCAAACAGCCATTGATTCTCATCTTCGATTCGTTGGAGGGCAACTCACGCGATCGAGATATTGCCATATTGCATGATTACCTCAACTTCGAGTACAAGGCAAAGTATCCGAAAGAGCGGGCGCGCATCTTCAACGGGGATAATATGCCAGGTCTCATTGTGGAGGTGCCGCAGCAGGAGAATCTCACCGATTGCGGCCTCTATCTGCTGCAGTATGCGGAGCAATTCTTCACAAAACCCATCGTTAACTATAAGCTGCCCATTAGGGAGCTGATCGATTGGTTTGACCTGCTCACAGTAACCAAGAAGCGCGAGGATATCGCCAATCTCATCCAGAAGCTGATGAATGAAGGCAATCAGCAGGGCATAACTTTGCCGTCATAAAGTTTCCCACACTGAATGGCATAATGGTGATGGATGTGGATGACGATAAGGAATGGGACACGGAGGAAGAGAATCAAACTATAAACCAATATAGTTTTGAAACCAGAACACCGCCGAAAAGAAGGCATACACTCCAGTAAACCACTTCTGAAGTGGCTGCTTCGGAAAATTATATTTTCACACAGAAGAACTGAAGACGACGACAACGCAATGCACACACGTTTGGAATACTAGGAGGAGCAAGTTACACGGAGGTGGGCTCACCAGAATTATAGGTTTTTTCCCCCAAAGCAAGAAAACTTTCATACACACACACACACAAGTCACCAAAAAGAGCAGTGCGGCCAAAAAGACGATAAAGAGGCTACCTACCAGAGAGAGAAAGAGACACAGATCAGGATCACAGATGAGCAGGATAAGCAGCATGAGCAGGATAGCAGCATGAGCAGGATAAGCAGGAGCTGGATGCCAGGAGGTGGAGAATGGCCAGACATCAAGAAAAATTCTAAATTTAGAGTCACCAAATTAATAGAAAATATTTTTTTTTGTAAATAGCAAAGTAAACGGTCCATAGGACCAATAAAAATAAGTCACGCAATAAGCATAGCTTTATAGATTGCCAAAAATGAATTCTACTATACTATATGGTACTTAAGCGCGGTTATCAGCTATTTGGAAAATCAGCATTATACTCGACTCTACGCCCACACACATACACAGATACACGCACACGTACACACATGGATCTCTTTGCATTGGTGTTGGGGTTCGGCGATAAGAAAATCGAGCCATTAAGTCGCGCCGGCGATTCTATAGACGCTCAGTTGCTTTGGAGCGATTCTTTGATGCAGACGAACGTCGGAGTTTGCGGATTGTAATAAAAGAGCAAGCACAGAGACAGTTAATTTTTTTTTTTTTTTTTTTTTGGATGTATTAATTTAAAACTGTCCTTCGCGGACAATCATTAAATTTGATGACTAAACTTAACGGTAGAGAATTAATTGATTACATAAATTGTTGCGAAACTATACAATAACTGTCGATATTATATGTATGATGTATATAATAATGTATGTAAATTAAACCAAATACGTTTGTATTGAATGGTTCTTTTTATTAGAGCCAACTGCTCTGAATTCTGGTATCTTACGAACTAAATGCAAATCAAATTTATTCAGGCCGCCAAGTCTTCGGTTGGAGGCAGCGGTCCCAGCAGAGCGCTTAGTCAGCGCCTCGTGCCGTCTGGAGTTCCGTGCCTTCGACGGTCACCCAGCGCGCACATGCCCGCCTCGCATTACGCTGACCCTTGCACATCGCTTTCGCTAAAGCGAAATGCGTTACTGGGCTGGCTCAGCGTCGCCGATGTTATTGTTGGTCCATCCGGTCTTGGATGGCATTTCGGCGGCGTCGTCGCACCCCTCTGACTTGCTCGTGTTAACTCCTCCTTGTCTTAAGATGAAGTCGTCCCCGGATTCAATGGTCTTAGATGGTTGTTGACGTTTGGCTTTCAGACGGTAGATAAGAAAGATGATGACCAGGGTTATTGAGGCTGTGGAGGAGACAGAGCAAAAGATCCAGGTGTTGCCTGATGGCAGTCGGGATTGGAGGTGGTTGATGTGCTGCAGATTTTTAACGCTCATTCCGTGAATTGATGACAGACTAAGGCGCTCTAGATGCCTCAGAACGTTTACTTGGGCCATGGCTGAAACTGCGGCTTTCTTCTTTGATGTTCCGATATTTTGACGTAAAGGGTGCCGTTTATTTTAATTTTTTCGGTATATGATACCAGGTAAGTTCCTGATATCATCCGGCTTATTCCCTTTTCGTCGGTGATATTTATCGTTACATCGTTGGTGATGAGCATTCCCTCGTCGATCATGGTGACTGGGTCCAAGTGTCCAGGCTGGGTGTTGCAATGGGCGACCATGCCAGAGATGAGTTGTTGTGCGCAAGTTGGCGCTTTCGATCTCCTGCAGAAGGTGGTGCCCGCTGATACATTGCAGTCCTTGACCGCGAAGGTTTCCGTACCGCAATCCGCGACCGTGCTACCGTCCTCGAAATCTAAGATTCTATTTTCATGCTGTACTGGGAATATTCTTATTTTTCTACAAGTTAACAAAGGCTTCGGAAATTTTATTAAAAAGTACAATAGGTCTCGATTTTGAAAAGTTTTTATGCTAGCTACCTCTAAAATATCTGACACGCTAACGTTTGTGGGATGTTTACTTTCAATCTCCTTTACGTCAACGTCATTCAGGATTATTGGACTTATTACGTTTAATTTAGAAAGGGTGATTGCAAGTATTAAATTTTCAAGCTCTTGAATTACAACACGGTTTTTTGCCAAAATTGTCTCGTACAAATGTTCTGTGTCTAAGTTGTCTGATTTTAAAATAGAATTCATGGATGAGGTCAGTGTGCTTAATTGCAATTGTATTTTGTCGTTTATTTCTATCTGTCCATTTACCGAGTCCGTTAGCTGTCCCTGTCTAAGCCTCACCTGGTCCCAGTCGTCAGAGTCAGGTGTCCCCGCTATTGCTTTTAAAGCAGTCCCTATGAAATTAAGACTACGGGCATGTCGGTGACGTACCTTTAGTGTGTCCAGAAGTCTCTATTCGTTCCAAGTCCGTTTCAAGTACCCGTCTCATGTGTCCTTCACGAAGAAGTCCATTGCGTGTTTCGTCTCGTCTGCGTAAGTCTCGTACGATGTAACGTTCGTTGTATGTCCCATGTAACCGTACTCGTCCCATAAAGTAATATCTCCGTCCATTATTGGTATGTGGTTAGCGTGTGAGTATTCGTTTAGTTTTATGGTCCAAGAGGGAGTTGTCAGTAGGACTAACGGGAGTAGCAAGTTTCCTAACCTAAGTGCGAAAAATATAAAATATAGAGAGTAACAAACGCCACTAAAGTATAAAAAAGTGATAATATAAAAAAATGTAAAAAAAAATTTTAAATTAAATTGCACCCTCTTAACGAAGGTTGTCCTTATGGACCACCCTCCCTTTAATAAGCACTGTCGTGCCCAGATCAGCCTCAATGACCTCTTCTGAGCAGAGTGGCGTTAATTTGGTACCAGGCGTCTGTTGGTTTTTAACCAGACTTTTTCGCCTACTTGGTACTGCTTATTGTCTTTGTGTTCATTTGAGTACCTAAGTGTTTTCTCTTGAGCCTTTTGATCTTGTCTCTTATTGTGCCCGCAAAATCTGGTGGAAATAGCGTGAACTATTTCATGAGGCTTTTTATTTGTAACCGAGTGGACAGTTCTGTTATATTCTATTGTTGCAAATAGAATGAGGTCGGTCGTCTCGGTTATGTTTTGATCTATCTTGATGCACCGTGCGATTTCTGCTAGGGTGCTATGAAATCTCTCAACTTGGCCATTAGACGTGCTGTGCAAGGGGGCGCATTTGAGACCTGTATACCATACCTATTTTCTAGGATGGTTCGTATGGTTTGTGAGTTGATAGACCTTTCATTGTCGCAATAAACTGTTTTTATTTTAGGGAACAGATTTATTAGTTGTAGTATCGGAGTTTTGATATCTACGATTGCTCTTGAATCGATTGGTTGGACTATAGCGAATTTGAAAATTTGTCGATACAAGTTAGAAATGCTTTTGATCAGTTGAAAATATATCTATGTGGATAATTTCCCCAGTATAACGGGAATTGGTGTTTCCGCTATGGTTTGTTGCACTGGGTGACGATTGTATTTTGCTTTGGAACATGTTCTGCAATTTGCGGTGATTTCTGCCGCTAGCTGGCCATTTTGGGAAAAAAGTAGTCACGAAGGACCTGTTTTACGTTTTCCTGTCCTGCTCTATGGGCCCTATTGTGTTCCGTGGTCATAATTTCCCTTTGCTCGGTACTGTTTGTTATATCGGTGACCAAGCTTTTACAATGTCTAAATGTCGTCGAGGGAAAAGCGACGATTAAATCGTGCTGAATGAAGGCGAGTATAGGTAGCTCGCAGTGGATTGCATTGACGACATCTATTTTTACTAAATCTTCTAGTGAGCGAAGCAGTGTTGTGCGGTCTGTAAATCGCACAATGTGACGCGTTTTTGATTTAAAAAGGATGATCGACTTTAAGACGGGAAAATCTGCCTGTTCGATCACTATTTGGTTCCTGAAACAGTTTACAGGTTTTTCCGTTGACTCTATAGTGTAGGTCAACGACTCCTCGCTGTGGATAGTAACGATGTCGGAGTGTGTATCGTTATCTAAAGCATTTACGTTTTGCCGCGACAAGGCGTCGGCTACGTGGTTTTCCTTACCCGGCTTGTAGAACACTTGTGCGTTATGTTCATCAACAAACGCTTTCCACCTTTTGAGCCTGGGATTCGGATTTTTATCCGACATTGAACCGGTCAGTGGTTGATGGTCGGTGAAGATGTTTAACTTCTTTACGCCATATAAATAGCTTCTGAGATTTTGGAGTGCCCATACTATTGCTAGTAGTTCTCGTTCATTTGTTGCCATTGAAATCTCTGTTCCGCGTAACGTACGAGAGATCATGGTGATTG
>NW_022881362.1:0-63383 GCF_004382145.1 Drosophila mauritiana
CTCTCCCTCCCGCCACTGATGAGATGAGCGCATCAGGGCTGACGGGACAGACGACAGGACAGACTCAGGAAGTCTTGAGTTAGGATACTGGAGCGCCGAGAACTAGAGTAGCCGCCAGCGGATGCTTATGCAGCGGCGAGGCGTCGGAAATCTGATGGACGGAGCAGCATGTTGGGTTTTCTCGCCCCAGTAGCAGCAGATGGGGCAGGAAAGGCAGCGGTAGCAGTGTCAGCGCTCCTGGCAAACCGGCTTTTTTTCCTTTTGAAGACGCGGGACTGGCATCTGGCGCCTCACCAGCGCTCCTCCCTGAAAGAAGAAACATTAGAATGAGCATGAGACCAACAACAGCCTTAGCTTACCATGGCGGCGGCAACAGCAGCAGCAAGACCAGAAACAGCAACAACAGAAGACAGGCAACTTTCTGATAACATGCAGCCCAGAAGAGCGATTGGAACAGCATTTGCCGCATACTCCCAAAGCAACGGCGCATGCAACTCTCGACACAGAAGCAGCAACAGAGATCCATAAGGCGGCGACACATCCACCAGCAGCAGCGTTAGCAGCGGCAGCGGCAGCAGCAGGAAAATTTCATTGCCACAGTAGCCAAATATCATGCATCCTACGACTCGACTCATGGTTTGACCCTAGGCTGATCTCCATATACTTAAATCGGCGGCTGCTTTCACCCTGGAAAAAAGAAGCATGGATTATATCGAACTGCACTAGGCCGGCGACACACTCACCAACAGCAGCAACAACAACAACAGCGGCAGCAGTAGCAGGAAAAGATCTCACCGCAAAATCCAACTGGCACTTTCCGAATTCCGTACTTCTCGCCTGGACCCTGGCCAGTAACAGGAGCTAGCGCGATGGAGATGACGACGATGATCTGCCATATGGACGGTCTCAAGATGGAATCGGCCCTGTAATGCACACCTGATCTGTGCCAGGATAGCAGCAACGGCAGCGGACCATGGATGCAAGAGGCGGCACTGGCGACTGTCCTCAGTTATGCGAGTTGGCGGGGCGTAGGCGCAGGCGAATGTTTATCTGCAGTCGCTGAATGGCAATTTCCTGTCAAGTTGAAATGGACCTGCAAATGTTTAAAAGAAACAACCATTAGACTCGGCTCAAATTGGAACATCAGCCAGACTGTACTCACGCATACACTCAGACAAACCTAAGCCTATAGACGACTCGGACTGCGGCACACTTTTTTTCCACAAAAGTTGTGCGTGCTCCAAAGTTGACAGGCCACGCCGGCTGATGCTTGCTGCATACCGGCATCTCCGCAGCATCGACGCTTCCAGCACCACTAAAAGCAGAAACATAAATATTACAATAGGAAATAGCACGCAATTTTTCTGCTTCGTTTCCGCTTGGAGAAGTGAGACCCTTTTCCCTATATGCCATTACACTGACAAACGCGAGTAACTACGGGAGAAATACTGGAATCCCAAAAATACTAACTCGAACAATTCTAGTATTTCTGCCCGATAGGCGATAGACTGGCGGCAAAATAATAGCCGATAAGCCCGCCAAAAAAGGCGCGAAGTATCGATAACGAGCTGGCAAGAAAATAGCTAGCATATCGACCATCCGCCGTGCCTTTGAGCTATCGAAAAGCCCACCTACGCGCCTAGCCCAAATTTGCAAGTCAGTTGAGATTATAAAACCGACAGAGGCGCGCGCGCAACAGTAACCAAAAGTGAAGCCAGCAGCAACAACAACAACTAATGTACGGCCAGAACGTGAACCAAAGCGGAGGATGGGCATCGGTTTTATCCATCTCATCGGACGATAGCAACTGCTCATCCTCGCCGTCATCAGCTATAGTCTCATCGCTGGATTCCAAATCATCGTTAAGCTATATTTTAAATTACTTACCATAACTATTTTCTCCTATTCCATAAGCTATTTCCTAAGTAACGTAATTTTCAAATTTAAATTCCACACTAGAACCATGGCGCGCAAAACTGCCGCCAAGTAATTTCAAAAATGTCTCCCGCAAATTTTAATCATAAATTTTTACTTTAACTATGGCACGCATATCTACAGCCAAAAAAATCAGAAAATGTAATTTGCCACAAATTGTCACTATATATTTTTAAGCAAAAATCAGAGGACAATAAAGGTCAGCGTCATTTGACGTCGAAAATATATAAAAAAAAAAAAAAAAAATCAGCAGCAACTGCAGCGACGCAGTCACCACCAACAGCAACAACAGTAACGACGCAGCCGCCACCGGCAGCAGCAACAGCGGCGACGCAGTCACCACCATCAGCTGCAACAGCAGTGACGCACTCACCACCATCAGCGACGCAGTCACCACCAGCAGCAACAACAGCAGCGACGCGGTCGCCACCAGCAGCGGCAACAGCAGCGACGCAGCCACCACCATCAGCAGCGACGCAGTCACCACCAGCAACAACAACAGCAGCGACGCAGTCACCACCAGCAGCAACAGCGGCGGCGACGCAGTCACCACCGTAAGCAACAACAGCAGGGGAGGCAGCGACAGCAGTAGCAGGAAATGTTTCTGTCGCAGTCGCATTCCTTGCCAATCGGCTTGCCGTACGATGTATGAGACGTCAATTATCCTGCGGACAAATCCTTCTTTCCGGACGTCTGAGTAATATGGCGAGCCTGCTGATCATTGCTTTTCCGACTCCTTACCTGACCACTGGACAATCATCCTGGATAACAATCACCGGCGCTTCAAATCTGGAAGAAAGAAATCTGGATCAGTCTTTTTCCCTTCAGATTTGAATGAAACTGCATTCCTGGCAAACCGGAGCGTTTCCTGCAGACGACGCTGGACTGAGGCGCATTTTCCACCCACCACAGACTGGACGCTTGCATCAGGCCTGACGGGCCAGATTGGCCGATGCCTGGTACACGATGGCATCTCGGCGGTGGTGCGATGGGCAGCGACGCTGAAAGCAATAATAATATTTTATTTTGCGGCACCAAAAAGGGGAAAACTACATCACAATTTACAACAAAGCTAACATATGATAACTTTTTCCTAGTAGTAGTGAGACCAGTTACCGAGAATGACCAGGAATACCGGCTAATGCGAAGCAGGATATCGATAACTGGCGGGAAAAATGCCAGAACATCGATTACCAGCTATGTTGCCTTTTACCTCCGATTTATCGAAGCCCAGGAATAGTGAGACCAGCTACTGATAATGACCAATAACATCGGCCAACGCGAAGCGAGATATCGGTAACAATTCTGGCGGGAAAATCGATAGAACACCGATTACTAGCCGTGCTTTTTTCCCTCCGATTATCGAAGTCCAATAGCCCGCCTAGGCTTCCCGACCAGAAATGCGCGTCAGTGGTGATTAAAAATCCGGCAGAGGCGCCAGTGCAACAGCTACCCAAAGTGAACAAGACGGAACGCAACATAGAAAATGGACGGACATAATGGAGACCAAAGTGAAGGATGGGCAACAGTGCTATCTATCTCCTCGGATGATAGCAACTGCTCGTCGTCGCCGCCATCAGCTAGAGTCTCATCGCTGGAATCCTATGCCACAACAATTCAGTTTTAGAATATACATCCACTCAAAATCTTTCCCCATAATACTACAAATTTTCTTCTTACTATAACTTAAAACTACTACCAAACTACTACTACCTATAAAAATTGTAACTACCATAAGCTAAGGCTAATTTAACGTAAAATCCTAAATCGTAGATTCCAATTCAAATCATGGCGCGTATAACTGCTGCCAAGCAAATCAAAATTTTCCTCGAAATTGAATTTTTAAATAACTCTTATAACCATGGCGCGCACAATTGCCGCCGATCCAAAACTGTAAAATGACATAAATTGTAACTATATATTTTAAAAACAAAATCAGAGTACAATAAAATGACAGCACCAACAGGCGCTGAAAATATAAAAATAAGTCAATGTTGGCGCCAAAAGCAGCATCTCGAAGGGGAAATCGCCTTCTTCTCCTCCATTCTCTTCACAAATACACAAGGGAAATTCACTCCCCACAACGACTCAAACAAATACAGCCGCACTTACAAACACCGAAGCTACTCAAAGAGAGTTTTTATCCACCACAGCGACCTGCACTAATTGCAGCCGCAGCCACTAATACGGACACAGAATTAAGAGGCGCCAAACCGAGCGACGCTATGGGAAATTTCCCCTCTCTCCCACACACCGACAGCGCAGAGAAAAATCCCAGCTCATCCACCAAAATCGGACCTAATGCTTCTTCCCCTCCTTCTTATACACACACGCAAATAAATAAAGCCACCGAAACAAATTTAGAAAGCTGATCTAGATCTCCCGCGCTTGCCAATTCAGAAACTCAACTCAACAAAGCCAATGATATTGACAGTGGGGAAATTGCTCCACCACTTAAACAAATTAACGAAAGCAAGCAGGAGGAAAGACCTAGTACAACTGTCAAAGCTTTTTGGTCAATTTTTAACCACAAGCCGGTTGCTTCTAAACTTAGTTTAAGCAAGAATCCAACCAATCGCTCCGTAAATACTGGGAAAAGTCCCCTTTCCCCTCATCAAAGGAATGCTTCTTTACGCCCTGATGCTCAGGGTGATTTAAAATTAAAACCCAACAATAGCGCCATGCCCACTGTGGGGAACTCAACAACAGCCCACACCCTTAGTCGGCCTTCTGCCAAACGGGACTTATTCAACTCACCGTCCAGGAGCCCAGACGAGCAGCTCATGAGTTTCTCGGAAATGGTTGCTGGAACTGGTCCAATCTTTGTGGCACCCACGGCTCCTCTAACGAAAACTCCGACCAAGAGGACAAATGACGACTTGGACTGCTCCAGTTTCAAGACGCCAAATAAACGATTATGCGTGACCACCAATTTCAAATCTCCCAGCATTTTTCCACCCCTCACCACGCCCGTTTTCCAAAGCAAGGCAGCCAAATCTGTATATGAGGAATCCAAAACCAGGAATCGACACACACACCAGCCGTTCCCTGCAGCACCAATGCTCCTGCACGCAGCGCGACGTTGCGCTAAAATACAGATTCTGAGCTGCCACCTTGGAAACTTGTGCCACTAAGCTGCAGAGCACCACCCATACTCGTCGACGACGTCAAAGAAATTGTCCCGCTCCTGGAAAAGCTAAACTATACAGCAGGAGTCTCCAGCTACACTACCAGAGCAATTGAAGGGAACGGGGTCAGGATCCAGGCCAAGGACATGACCGCCTACCACAAAATCAAAGATGTCCTTATAGCAAACGGCTTTCCCCTATTCACCAACCAGCCAAAGTCCGAGAGGGGCTTCCGAGTAGTAATCAGACATCTCCACCACTCCACTCCATGCTCGTGGATTGTCAAGGAGTTGCTGACGCTCGGATTCACAGCGCGCTTCGTCAGAAATATGACGAACCCGGCTACAGGTGGCCCCATGCGCATGTTTGAAGTGGAGATCGTCATGGCCAAGGACGGCAGTCATGACAAAATTATCTCACTTAAACAAATTGGTGGGAAACGGGAGCCGGTCCAGTGCTACAGATGCCAGGGCTACAGGCAAAAAAAAACTCATGTATGAGGCCACCAAGATGCATGAAATGCGCTGGCGATCACCTGTCATCCTGTTACACCAAGCCAAGAACCAGGGCGATTTGCCCTGGAAGAAAGAAAGAAGCATGGACTAGGTTTTTCCCCTTCAGCTAGTGGTGTATTAAATCGCTTTCCTGGACAACCGGCGTATTCCTGTAGATGACGCTGGACAGCGGCGCATGCTCTCCCTCCCGCCACTGATGAGATGAGCGCATCAGGGCTGACGGGACAGACGACAGGACAGACTCAGGAAGTCTTGAGTTAGGATACTGGAGCGCCGAGAACTAGAGTAGCCGCCAGCGGATGCTTATGCAGCGGCGAGGCGTCGGAAATCTGATGGACGGAGCAGCATGTTGGGTTTTCTCGCCCCAGTAGCAGCAGATGGGGGCAGGAAAGGCAGCGGTAGCAGTGTCAGCGCTCCTGGCAAACCGGCTTTTTTCCTTTTGAAGACGCGGGACTGGCAACTGGCGCCTCACCAGCGCTCCTCCCTGAATGAAGAAAACATTAGAATGAGCATGAGACCAACAACAGCCTTAGCTTACCATGGCGGCGGCAACAGCAGCAGCAAGACCAGAAACAGCAACAACAGAAGACCGGCAACTTTCTGATAACATGCAGCCCAAAAGAGCGATTGGAACAGCATTTGCCGCATACTCCCAAAGCAACGGCGCATGCAACTCTCGACACAGAAGCAGCAACAGAGATCCACCAGCAGCAGCGTTAGCAGCGGCAGCGGCAGCAGCAGGAAGATTTCATTGCCACAGTAGCCAAATATCATGCATCCTACGACTCGACTCATGGTTTGACCCTAGGCTGATCTCCATATACTTAAATCGGCGGCTGCTTTCACCCTGGAAAAAAGAAGCATGGATTATATCGAACTGCACTAGGCGGCGACACACTCACCAACAGCAGCAACAACAACAACAGCGGCAGCAGTAGCAGGAAAAGATCTCACCGCAAAATCCAACTGGCACTTTCCGAATTCCGTACGTCTCAAGATGGAATCGGCCCTGTAATGCACACCTGATCTGTGCCAGGATAGCAGCAACGGCAGCGGACCATGGATGCAAGAGGCGGCACTGGCGACGGTCCTCAGTTATGCGAGTTGGCGGGGCGTAGGCGCAGGCGAATGTTTATCTGCAGTCGCTGAATGGCAATTTCCTGTCAAGTTGAAATGGACCTGCAAATGTTTAAAAGAAACAACCATTAGACTCGGCTCAAATTGGAACATCAGCCAGACTGTACTCACGCATACACTCAGACAAACCTCAGCCTATAGACGACGCGGACTGCGGCACACTTTTTTCTCCACAAAAGTTGTGCGTGCTCCAAAGTTGACAGGCCACGCCGGCTGATGCTTGCTGCATACCGGCATCTCCGCAGCATCGACGCTTCCAGCACCACTAAAAGCAGAAACATAAATATTACAATAGGAAATAGCACGCAATTTTTCTGCTTCGTTTCCGCTTGGAGAAGTGAGATCCTTTTCCCTATATGCCATTACACTGACAAACGCGAGTAACTACGGGAGAAATACTGGAATCCCAAAAATACTAACTCGAACAATCCTAGTATTTCTGCCCGATAGGCGATAGACTGGCGGCAAAATAATAGCCGATAAGCCCGCCAAAAAAGGCGCGAAGTATCGATAACGAGCTGGCAAGAAAATAGCTAGCATATCGACCATCCGCCGTGCCTTTGAGCTATCGAAAAGCCCACCTACGCGCCTAGCCCAAATTTGCAAGTCAGTTGAGATTATAAAACCGACAGAGGCGCGCGCGCAACAGTAACCAAAAGTGAAGCCAGCAGCAACAACAACAACTAATGGACGACCAGAACGTGAACCAAAGCGGAGGATGGGCATCGGTTTTATCCATCTCATCGGACGATAGCAACTGCTCATCCTCGCCGTCATCAGCTATAGTCTCATCGCTGGATTCCAAATCATCGTTAAGCTATATTTTAAATTACTTACCATAACTATTTTCTCCTATTCCATAAGCTATTTCCTAAGTAACGTAATTTTCAAATTTAAATTCCACACTAGAACCATGGCGCGCAAAACTGCCGCCAAGTAATTTCAAAAATGTCTCCCGCAAATTTTAATCATAAATTTTTACTTTAACTATGGCACGCATATCTACAGCCAAAAAAATCCGAAAATGTAATTTGCCACAAATTGTCACTATATATTTTTAAGCAAAAATCAGAGGACAATAAAAGGTCAGCGTCATTTGACGTTGAAAATATATATATAAAAAAAAAAAAAAATCAGCAGCAACTGCAGCGACGCAGTCACCACCAACAGCAACAACAGTAACGAGGCAGCCGCCACCGGCAGCAGCAACAGCGGCGACGCAGTCACCAACATCTGCAGCAACAGCAGCGACGCACTCACCACCATCAGCGACGCAGTCACCACCAGCAGCAACAACAGCAGCGACGCGATCGCCACCAGCAGCGGCAACAGCAGCGACGCAGCCTTCACCATCAGCAGCAACAGCGGCGGCGACGCAGCCACCACCATAATGCAACAACAGCAGCGACGCATTCACCACCAGCAGCAACAGCGGCGGCGACGCAGCCACCACCATAATGCAACAACAGCAACGGCGGCAGCGACAGCAGTAGCAGGGATTGGTTCTGACGTAGTCGCATTCCTTGCCAGCCGGTATGCCGTACGTTGTATGAGACGTCGATTATCCTGCGGACAAATCCTTCTTTCCGGACGTCTGAATATTATAGCGAGCCAGCTGATCATTGTTTTTCCGACTCCTTACCTGACCATTGGACAATCATCATGGATAACAATCACCAGCGCTTCAAATCTGGAAGAAAGAAATCTGGATCAGTTTTTTTCCCTTCAGATGAGCAGCGACGCTATGAGCAGCGACGCTGAAAGAAATAATAATATTTTATTTTGCGGCACCAAAAAGGAGAAAACTACAGCACTATTTACATCAACAAAGCTAACATATGATTACTTTTCCCTTTTCCAAGTAGTAGTGAGACCAGCTACCGAGAATGACCAGGAATACCGGCTAACGCGAAGCAGGGTATCGATAACGTTTCTGGCGGGAAAAATGCCAGAACATCGATTACCAGCTATGTTGCTTTTACCTCCGATTTATCGAAGCCCTGGAGTAGTGAGACCAGTTACTGATAATGACCAATGACATCGGCCAACGCGAAGCGATATATCGGGATATTCTGACGGGAAAATCGCCAGAACACCGATTACTAGCCGTGCTATTTTCCCTCCGATTTATCGAAGTCCAATAGCCCGCCTAGGCTTCCCGACCAGAAAGGCGCGTCAGTGGTGATTAAAAATCCGGCAGAGGCGCCAGTGAAACAGCTACCCAAAGTGAACAAGACGGAACGCAACATAGAAAATGGACGGACATAATGGAGACCAAAGTGAAGGATGGGCAACAGTGCTATCTATCTCCTCGGATGATAGCAACTGCTCGTCGTCGCCGCCATCAGCTAGAGTCTCATCTCTGGAATCCTATGCCACAACAATTCAGTTTAGAATATACATCCACTCAAAATCTTTCCCCATAATACTACAAATTTTCTTCGTACTATTAAAACTACTACCTAAACTACCACTACTTATAAAAATTGTAACTACCATAAGCTAAGGCTAACTTAACGTAAAATCCTAAGTCGTAGATTCCAATTCAAATCATTGCGCGTATAACTGCCGCCAAGCAAATCAAAATTTTCCTCGAAATTGAAATTCTTAAATAGCTCTCATAACCTTGGCGCGCACAATTGCCGCCGATCCAAAGTTGTAAAATGCCAAAAATTGTAACTATATATTTTAAAACAAAATCAGAGTACAATAAAATGACAGCACCCACAGGCGCTGAAAATATAAAAAAAAAAAAAGAAAAGGCGAAATATTGAATTTTATTCAATATAATAAAAATCATGGAATTATATAAAGTGAAAAATCTATATATCTATTATATTGCTTATTTCGATTCAAAATATATGAATGGAATATGAAGGAAAAACATTATTCTGGTTGAACCTGCCAGTAGTTATAAGCTTGTCTCAAAGATTAAGCCATGCATGTCTAAGTACACACGAATTAAAAGTGAAACTGGAAAAGGCTCATTATATCAGTTATGGTTCCTTAGATCGTTAACAGTTACTTGGATAACTGTGGTAATTCTAGAGCTAATACATGCAATTAAAACATGAACCTTATGGGACATGTGCTTTTATTAGGCTAAAACCAAGCGATCGCAAGATCGTTATATTGGTTGAACTCTAGATAACATGCAGATCGTATGGTCTTGTACCGACGACAGATCTTTCAAATGTCTGCCCTATCAACTTTTGATGGTAGTATCTAGGACTACCATGGTTGCAACGGGTAACGGGGAATCGAAAAGCCCACCTACGCGCCTAGCCCAAATTTGCAAGTCAGTTGAGATTATAAAACCGACAGAGGCGCGCGCGCAACAGTAACCAAAAGTGAAGCCAGCAGCAACAACAACAACTAATGGACGACCAGAACGTGAACCAAAGCGGAGGATGGGCATCGGTTTTATCCATCTCATCGGACGATAGCAACTGCTCATCCTCGCCGTCATCAGCTATAGTCTCATCGCTGGATTCCAAATCATCGTTAAGCTATATTTTAAATTACTTACCATAACTATTTTCTCCTATTCCATAAGCTATTTCCTAAGTAACGTAATTTTCAAATTTAAATTCCACACTAGAACCATGGCGCGCAAAACTGCCGCCAAGTAATTTCAAAAATGTCTCCCGCAAATTTTAATCATAAATTTTTACTTTAACTATGGCACGCATATCTACAGCCAAAAAAATCCGAAAATGTAATTTGCCACAAATTGTCACTATATATTTTTAAGCAAAAATCAGAGGACAATAAAAGGTCAGCGTCATTTGACGTTGAAAATATATATATATAAAAAAAAAAAAATCAGCAGCAACTGCAGCGACGCAGTCACCACCAACAGCAACAACAGTAACGAGGCAGCCGCCACCGGCAGCAGCAACAGCGGCGACGCAGTCACCAACATATGCAGCAACAGCAGCGACGCACTCACCACCATCAGCGACGCAGTCACCACCAGCAGCAACAACAGCAGCGACGCGATCGCCACCAGCAGCGGCAACAGCAGCGACGCAGCCTCCACCATCAACAGCAACAGCGGCGGCGACGCAGCCACCACCATAATGCAACAACAGCAGCGACGCATTCACCACCAGCAGCAACAGCGGCGGCGACGCAGCCACCACCATAATGCAACAACAGCAGCGGCGGCAGCGACAGCAGTAGCAGGGATTGGTTCTGACGTAGTCGCATTCCTTGCCAGCCGGTATGCCGTACGTTGTATGAGACGTCGATTATCCTGCGGACAAATCCTTCTTTCCGGACGTCTGAATATTATAGCGAGCCAGCTGATCATTGTTTTTCCGACTCCTTACCTGACCATTGGACAATCATCATGGATAACAATCACCAGCGCTTCAAATCTGGAAGAAAGAAATCTGGATCAGTTTTTTTCCCTTCAGATTTGTATGTAACTGCATTCCTGGCAAACCGTAGCGTTTACTGCAGACGACGCTGGACTGCGTCGCATTTTTCCACCCGCCACAGACTGGACGCTTGCATCAGGTCTGACGGGCCAGATTGGCCGATGCCTGGTACATGATGGCATCTCCGCGGTGGCGCGATGAGCAGCGACGCTGAAAGAAATAATAATATTTTATTTTGCGGCACCAAAAAGGAGAAAACTACAGCACTATTTACATCAACAAAGCTAACATATGATTACTTTTCCCTTTTCCAAGTAGTAGTGAGACCAGCTACCGAGAATGACCAGGAATACCGGCTAACGCGAAGCAGGGTATCGATAACGTTTCTGGCGGGAAAAATGCCAGAACATCGATTACCAGCTATGTTGCTTTTACCTCCGATTTATCGAAGCCCTGGAGTAGTGAGACCAGTTACTGATAATGACCAATGACATCGGCCAACGCGAAGCGATATATCGGGATATTCTGACGGGAAAATCGCCAGAACACCGATTACTAGCCGTGCTATTTTCCCTCCGATTTATCGAAGTCCAATAGCCCGCCTAGGCTTCCCGACCAGAAAGGCGCGTCAGTGGTGATTAAAAATCCGGCAGAGGCGCCAGTGAAACAGCTACCCAAAGTGAACAAGACGGAACGCAACATAGAAAATGGACGGACATAATGGAGACCAAAGTGAAGGATGGGCAACAGTGCTATCTATCTCCTCGGATGATAGCAACTGCTCGTCGTCGCCGCCATCAGCTAGAGTCTCATCTCTGGAATCCTATGCCACAACAATTCAGTTTTAGAATATACATCCACTCAAAATCTTTCCCCATAATACTACAAATTTTCTTCGTACTATTAAAACTACTACCTAAACTACCACTACTTATAAAAATTGTAACTACCATAAACTAAGGCTAACTTAACGTAAAATCCTAAGTCGTAGATTCCAATTCAAATCATTGCGCGTATAACTGCCGCCAAGCAAATCAAAAATTTTCCTCGAAATTGAAATTCTTAAATAGCTCTCATAACCTTGGCGCGCACAATTGCCGCCGATCCAAAGTTGTAAAATGCCAAAAATTGTAACTATATATTTTAAAACAAAATCAGAGTACAATAAAATGACAGCACCCACAGGCGCTGAAAATATAAAAAAAAAAAGAAAAGGCGAAATATTGAATTTTATTCAATATAATAAAAATCATGGAATTATATAAAGTGAAAAATCTATATATCTATTATATTGCTTATTTCGATTCAAAATATATGAATGGAATATGAAGGAAAAACATTATTCTGGTTGAACCTGCCAGTAGTTATAAGCTTGTCTCAAAGATTAAGCCATGCATGTCTAAGTACACACGAATTAAAAGTGAAACTGGAAAAGGCTCATTATATCAGTTATGGTTCCTTAGATCGTTAACAGTTACTTGGATAACTGTGGTAATTCTAGAGCTAATACATGCAATTAAAACATGAACCTTATGGGACATGTGCTTTTATTAGGCTAAAACCAAGCGATCGCAAGATCGTTATATTGGTTGAACTCTAGATAACATGCAGATCGTATGGTCTTGTACCGACGACAGATCTTTCAAATGTCTGCCCTATCAACTTTTGATGGTAGTATCTAGGACTACCATGGTTGCAACGGGTAACGGGGAATCAGGGTTCGATTCCGGAGAGGGAGCCTGAGAAACGGCTACCACATCTAAGGAAGGCAGCAGGCGCGTAAATTACCCACTCCCAGCTCGGGGAGGTAGTGACGAAAAATAACAATACAGGTCTCATATCCGAGGCCCTGTAATTGGAATGAGTACACTTTAAATCCTTTAACAAGGACCAATTGGAGGGCAAGTCTGGTGCCAGCAGCCGCGGTAATTCCAGCTCCAATAGCGTATATTAAAGTTGTTGCGGTTAAAACGTTCGTAGTTGAACTTGTGCTTCATACGGGTAGTACAACTTACAATTGTGGTTAGTACTATACCTTTATGTATGTAAGCGTATTACCGGTGGAGTTCTTATATGTGATTAAATACTTGTATTTTTTCATATGTTCCTCCTATTTAAAAACCTGCACTAGTGCTCTTAAACGAGTGTTATTGTGGGCCGGTACTATTACTTTGAACAAATTAGAGTGCTTAAAGCAGGCTTCAAATGCCCGAATATTCTGTGCATGGGATAATGAAATAAGACCTCTGTTCTGCTTTCATTGGTTTTCAGATCAAGAGGTAATGATTAATAGAAGCAGTTTGGGGGCATTAGTATTACGACGCGAGAGGTGAAATTCTTGGACCGTCGTAAGACTAACTTAAGCGAAAGCATTTGCCAAAGATGTTTTCATTAATCAAGAACGAAAGTTAGAGGTTCGAAGGCGATCAGATACCGCCCTAGTTCTAACCATAAACGATGCCAGCTAGCAATTGGGTGTAGCTACTTTTATGGCTCTCTCAGTCGCTTCCCGGGAAACCAAAGCTTTTGGGCTCCGGGGAAGTATGGTTGCAAAGCTGAAACTTAAAGGAATTGACGGAAGGGCACCACCAGGAGTGGAGCCTGCGGCTTAATTTGACTCAACACGGGAAAACTTACCAGGTCCGAACATAAGTGTGTAAGACAGATTGATAGCTCTTTCTCGAATCTATGGGTGGTGGTGCATGGCCGTTCTTAGTTCGTGGAGTGATTTGTCTGGTTAATTCCGATAACGAACGAGACTCAAATATATTAAATAGATATCTTCAGGATTAGGGTGCTGAAGCTTATGTAGCCTTCATTCATGGTGGCAGTAAAATGTTTATTGTGTTTGAATGTGTTTATGTAAGTGGAGCCGTACCTGTTGGTTTGTCCCATTATAAGGACACTAGCTTCTTAAATGGACAAATTGCGTCTAGCAATAATGAGATTGAGCAATAACAGGTCTGTGATGCCCTTAGATGTCCTGGGCTACACGCGCGCTACAATGAAAGTATCAACGTGTATTTCCTAGACCGAGAGGTCCGGGTAAACCGCTGAACCACTTTCATGCTTGGGATTGTGAACTGAAACTGTTCACATGAACTTGGAATTCCCAGTAAGTGTGAGTCATTAACTCGCATTGATTACGTCCCTGCCCTTTGTACACACCGCCCGTCGCTACTACCGATTGAATTATTTAGTGAGGTCTCCGGACGTGATCACTGTGACGCCTTGCGTATTACGGTTGTTTCGCAAAAGTTGACCGAACTTGATTATTTAGAGGAAGTAAAAGTCGTAACAAGGTTTCCGTAGGTGAACCTGCGGAAGGATCATTATTGTATAATATCCTTATCGTTAATAAACATTTGTTATAATACAAATAAATACAATTTACCAAAATAAAAATATTACAAAATGATTCCACGGAATCAAAAGTTAAAGTCAAAATAAAATGAAGATGGCTTTTATTTTATATGTGGGGCTTGGCAACCTCATAAAAAGACTTTAACATTATTAATGTTGTTGTGCGTATTTGTGGCAGTACTTACTACTACAATGGCGTTTCCTATAAAAACAAATTCTCGAAAATGGAAATCGAAGAAACTAAACAAAATTTGAAAGTAGAAGTCGAATTAAAATTAAAATAATTTTGAATGTGGTAATCGAAATAAGTGTGTGTGTATATGGACCATAATATACACGCGTGGCGAATATGTATTGTTCATCTATGTTATGAGCATACGTTGGCTAATGCAACAACCTAAAATATACAATGTTTGTACCTATCATCCATCAGGTTATTGTTTTATATAAATTTTGCAGTATGTGTCACCCAAAATAGCAAACCATAACCAGATTATTATGATACATAATGCTTATATGAAACTAAGACATATCGCAACATTTATTTTTAGGTATAAAAATAAATTTATTGAAGGAATTGATATATGCCAGTAAAATGGTGTATTTTTAATTTCTTTCAATAAAAACAATATTGATATTATATAAAAATGAATTATAAAACTCTAAGCGGTGGATCACTCGGCTCATGGGTCGATGAAGAACGCAGCAAACTGTGCGTCATCGTGTGAACTGCAGGACACATGAACATCGACATTTTGAACGCATATCGCAGTCCATGCTGTTATGTACTTTAATTATTTTATAGTGCTGCTTGGACTACATATGGTTGAGGGTTGTAAGACTATGCTAATTAAGTTGTTTATAAATTTTTATAAGCCTATGGTATATTATTGGATTAAATAATGATTTTATTCATAATATTAAAAAAGAAATGAAAAACATTATCTCACATTTGAATGTAAAAAACGAAGAGAAATATTTTCTTTTTCAATCAAATAATACTGAGAAATGTCTAGCATAAAAAATTGAAATATTTTTCATCTAGAATTGTCTCTTATTAATGATTCGGAAAAAGAAAAATCTTGGTTTTGTTATTATTCTTCGTTGGTTCGTTAAATGGATAAAAAATAACTTTGCTTACAAGAACTATTGGAACTATTTATAACGAATTTAATTGATTGTTTTATCATTTATATATAAAGAATTTATGGCAAAATATAGTTATATATACAACCTCAACTCATATGGGACTACCCCCTGAACTTAAGCATATTAATTAGGGGAGGAAAAGAAACTAACAAGGATTTTCTTAGTAGCGGCGAGCGAAAAGAAAACAGTTCAGCACTAAGTCACTTTGTCTATATGGCAAATGTGAGATGCAGTGTATGGAGCGTCAATATTCTAGTATGAGAAATTAATGATTTAAGTCCTTCTTAAATGAGGCCATTTACCCATAGAGGGTGCCAGGCCCGTATAACGTTAATGATTACTAGATGATGTTTCCAAAGAGTCGTGTTGCTTGATAGTGCAGCACTAAGTGGGTGGTAAACTCCATCTAAAACTAAATATAACCATGAGACCGATAGTAAACAAGTACCGTGAGGGAAAGTTGAAAAGAACTCTGAATAGAGAGTTAAACAGTACGTGAAACTGCTTAGAGGTTAAGCCCGATGAACCTGAATATCCGTTATGGAAAATTCATCATTAAAATTGTAATATTTAAATAATATTATTAAGAATAATGTGCATTTTTTCCATATAAGGACATTGTAATCTATTAGCATATCCCAAATTTATCATAAAATATAACTTATAGTTTATTCCAATTAAATTGCTTGCATTTTAACACAGAATAAATGTTATTAATTTGATAAAGTGCTGATAGATGCATATTATTACAGGGCGTTAATTTTTCGGAATTATATAATGGCATAATTATCATTGATTTTTGTGTTTATTATATGCTCTTGTATGATTAACAATGCGAAAGATTCATGATACCTTCGGGACCCGTCTTGAAACACGGACCAAGGAGTCTAACATATGTGCAAGTTATTGGGATGTAAACCTAATAGCGTAAATAACTTGACTAATAATGGGATTAGTTTTTTAGCTATTTATAGCTAATTAACACAATCCCGGGGCGTTCTATATAGTTATGTATAATGTATATTTATATTATTTATGCCTCTAACTCGAACGTACATTGAGCATATATGCTGTGACCCGAAAGATGGTGAACTATACTTGGTATGGTGAACTTATACTTAATATTATATAAAATAATCTTATCTGGTAAAGCGAATGATTAGAGGCCTTAGGGTCGAAACGATCTTAACCTATTCTCAAACTTTAAATGGGTAAGAACCTTAACTTTCTTGATATGAAGTTCAAGGTTATGATATAATGTGCCCAGTGGGCCACTTTTGGTAAGCAGAACTGGCGCTGTGGGATGAACCAAACGTAATGTTACGGTGCCCAAATTAACAACTCATGCAGATACCATGAAAGGCGTTGGTTGCTTAAAACAGCAGGACGGTGATCATGGAAGTCGAAATCCGCTAAGGAGTGTGTAACAACTCACCTGCCGAAGCAACTAGCCCTTAAAATGGATGGCGCTTAAGTTGTATACCTATACATTACCGCTAAAGTAGATGATTTATATTACTTGTGATATAAATTTTGAAACTTTAGTGAGTAGGAAGGTACAATGGTATGCGTAGAAGTGTTTGGCGTAAGCCTGCATGGAGCTGCCATTGGTACAGATCTTGGTGGTAGTAGCAAATAATCGAATGAGACCTTGGAAGACTGAAGTGGAGAAGGGTTTCGTGTGAACAGTGGTTGATCACGAGTTAGTCGGTCCTAAGTTCAAGGCGAAAGCCGAAAATTTTCAAGTAAAACAAAAATGCCTAACTATATAAACAAAGCGAATTTAATACACTTGAATAATTTTGAACGAAAGGGAATACGGTTCCAATTCCGTAACCTGTTGAGTATCCGTGGGGACACGCAAACTTCTCAACAGGCCGTACCAATATCCGCAGCTGGTCTCCAAGGTGAAGAGTCTCTAGTCGATAGAATAATGTAGGTAAGGGAAGTCGGCAAATTAGATCCGTAACTTCGGGATAAGGATTGGCTCTGAAGATTGAGATAGTCGGGCTTGATTGGGAAACAATAACATGGTTTATGTGCTCGTTCTGGGTAAATAGAGTTTCTAGCATTTATGTTAGTTACTTGTTCCCCGGATAGTTTAGTTACGTAGCCAATTGTGGAACTTTCTTGCTAAAATTTTTAAGAATACTATTTGGGTTAAACCAATTAGTTCTTATCAATTATAACGATTATCAATTAACAATCAATTCAGAACTGGCACGGACTTGGGGAATCCGACTGTCTAATTAAAACAAAGCATTGTGATGGCCCTAGCGGGTGTTGACACAATGTGATTTCTGCCCAGTGCTCTGAATGTCAAAGTGAAGAAATTCAAGTAAGCGCGGGTCAACGGCGGGAGTAACTATGACTATAACTATAACTATGGGGATCAGGGGTATTTGCGAGCAGAGGGGGAGTATTTTTCTGTAATTCGTAAGTCATATCATATGATGTGCGGAAAGGGAATGGTACTCTGTAACTCACAAGTCTCTCCTTTACTCAAGTCGACTCAAAACCTCCTCGTGGTGGTCCCCGGTAATGCTAAACTTGTTTAGCAGCTAATTTGAGCGGCAAAACTTTTCCGATGGGTTGGTTCCCCAGAGGAAATTTATTCATATTGGTACTACAAACACAAATAACGAGCCTCGGATAACTTTACACAATCTGATGACGACCCGACCCCCCGTGGATATCTTCCCGGAGGACCAATATGAACCAAACGCAGCGGCTACTCTATCTAGGGTTCCCTGCACAGTATGTGGACGGTCCTTTAACAGCAAGAGAGGACTCTGTGTTCACATGCGATCTCGGCACCCAGACGAACTTGATGAAGAACGTCGACGTATCGATATAAAGGCAAGGTGGAGTGAGGAAGAGAAGTGGATGATGGCGAGAAAGGAGGTTGAGCTCACAGCAAATGGACATAAACACATGAACAAGCAACTAGCGGTGTATTTTGCAAACCGCAGCGTCGAAGCCATCAAAAAGCTAAGACAGAGGGGCGATTATAAGGAGAAAATAGAGCAGATAAGAGGGCAATCTGCTCTCGTCCCGGAAGTTGCAAATCTAACCATAAGGCGCCGCCCTAGTAGAAGTGAGCAAAACCACCAAGTAACAACATCAGAAACAACTCCAATCACTCCCTTCGAACAGTAGAACAGGGAAATTTTGCGGAAACTGCGTGGGTATAGCCCCGTAGAATGCCATTCCAAATGGAGAGCCCAAGAGCTACAAACGATCATTGACAGGGCAGAGCTCGAGGGAAAGGAAATCACTCTCCAATGCTTATCGCTATATCTCTTGGGAATTTTTCCGGCACAGGGTGTATGGTACGAGACACGCTGACGAGGCCTCCTCGGAGACCTCGGAATAGGAGAGAAAGCAGAAGGCAGCAGTATGCTGTCATCCAGCGTAACTGGGATAAGCATAAAGGAAGAAGTCCTTGCTAAATGGAACTGATGAGTCGGTAATGCCAAGCCAAGAAGTAATGGTTCCCTACTGGAGAGAAGTAATGACTCAGCCTAGCCCAAGCTCTTGCAGTGGAGAAGTGATACAAATGGATCACTCGCTTGAGAGGATTTGGTCTGCTATTACGGAGCATGACCTTCGGGCGTCAAGAATCTCATTATCTTCATCTCCGGGGCCTGACGGGATAACTCCAAAATCTGCCAGGGAGGTGCCGTCAGGTATTATGTTGCGAATAATGAACCTAATTCTATGGTGCGGTAATCTACCACACTCTATCCGACTGGTCTTCATCCCGAAGACGGTGACGGCGAAGCGACCGCAAGACTTTCGTCCAATATCGGTGCCTTCAGTCCTGGTAAGACAGCTAAATGCAATATTGGCAACCCGGTTGAACTCATCAATCAATTGGGACCCGCGCCAGCGTGGCTTCTTACCTACCGACGGATGTGCCGATAATGCGACGATAGTTGACTTAGTCTTGAGGCATAGCCATAAGCACTTTAGATCTTGCTACATAGCAAATTTATATGTAAGCAAGGCATTCGATTCTTTATCGCATGCATCTATATATGACACCTTACGTGCTTATGGTGCGCCAAAGGGCTTCGTTGACTACGTACAGAATACGTACGAGGGTGGCGGTACCAGTCTCAATGGGGACGGTTGGAGTTCAGAGGAATTCGTCCCTGCCAGAGGAGTGAAGCAGGGTGACCCTTTGTCTCCTATTCTATTTAACTTGGTAATGGACAGGTTACTTAGAAACCTACCCAGCGAAATTGGTACCAAAGTCGGAAATGCCATTACTAACGCGGCCGCGTTTGCAGATGATTTGGTACTATTTGCTGAAACTCGAATGGGACTTCAAGTATTGTTGGACAAAACGCTGGATTTTCTATCTCTCGTCGGCCTCAAACTTAATGCCGACAAATGCTTTACCGTTGGCATTAAGGGCCAGCCGAAACAGAAGTGTACCGTGCTAGAGGCACAGAGCTTCTACGTAGGCTCAAGGGAGATTCCATCACTGAAGCGAACGGACGAGTGGAAGTACTTAGGCATCAACTTCACTGCAACCGGGAGGGTTCGATGCAATCCGGCCGAGGACATTGGTCCAAAGCTACAAAGATTGACAAAGGCCCCCTCAAACCACAACAGAGGATGTTCGCCCTTAGGACTGTCCTTATCCCACAGCTCTATCACAAGTTAGCCCTTGGGAGTGTGACGATAGGCGTCCTACGAAAAACTGACAAACTAATAAGATATTATGTGCGAAGATGGCTAAATCTTCCGCTGGATGTGCCGATAGCATTCATTCATGCACCCCCAAAAAGTGGAGGTCTCGGAATTCCATCACTAAGATGGGTAGCTCCAATGTTAAGGCTAAGCCGATTGAGTAACATTAAATGGCCTCACCTCACGCAAAACGAGGTAGCCAGCTCTTTCCTCGAAGCCGAAAAACAACGGGCCCGAGATAGATTATTGGCAGAACAAAATGAATTGTTATCGCGTCCGGCAATAGAAAAATATTGGGCGAACAAATTGTACCTCTCAGTTGATGGTAGCGGACTCCGTGAATAGGCCATTGGGGACCGCAACACGGGTGGGTTAATCAACCCACGCGTTTACTAACAGGAAAGGAATATATAGACGGTATTCGTCTGCGGATAAATGCCCTACCCACGAAGTCTCGTACTACAAGGGGAAGGCACGAATTGGAACGACAGTGTCGTGCAGGATGTGACGCTCCCGAAACAACAAACCACATAATGCAAAAATGTTACCGATCGCATGGGAGGCGCGTAGCTAGACACAACTGCGTAGTAAATCGAATCAAGCGGGGACTTGAGGAGAGAGGCTGCGTGGTCATTGTTGAACCAAGTCTGCAGTGCGAATCCGGCCTTAATAAACCGGACCTGGTGGCACTACGACAAGATCACATTGATGTGATCGACATACAAATTGTGACAGACGGACACTCTATGGATGATGCACACCAGCGCAAAATCAATAGATACGACAGACCGGACATACGAACTGAATTGCGTCGCAGATTCGAAGCCGCAGGTGACATTGAATTCCATTCTGCCACCCTGAACTGGAGGGGGATCTGGAGTGGTCAATCCGTTAAAAGATTGATAGCAAGGGTCTCCTCAGCAAATATGATAGTCATATCATTAGCGTCCAGGTTATGAGAGGCAGTCTCGGTTGTTTTAAACAGTTCATGTACCTGAGCGGGTTTTCCCGTGATTGGACTTAGCTAAAACGTTTGGTTCAAATCATTTGCTTGCTGTCTTGGCATAACATCAATAAAGGCATAAACATCGCAAAATAATGGTTATATACAAATGGCTATGAGGATGGTTTTAGTACGTAGGCGTTGCGGAACTTCGGTTCAGATAGAGCAATGAATCGTGCATGCTAGGAAAACTGACCACACGCAGTGTTGGCAGCCCTAGTATCTTTCGATAGATTTCCATACCTCCGCGATCAAAAAAAAAAAAAAATAGCCAAATGCCTCGTCATCTAATTAGTGACGCGCATGAATGGATTAACGAGATTCTACTGTCCCTATCTATAGCTTCTAGTCCGGGACGCTTGTCTGGCGTATCCAGACACATACACCATGTTGATACATGCACCACTTGTGGGTGTTCAGGGTGTCGTGGTTGTAATCCCTTCAGTGTGGAACACGCCACGTAAAACAAGTTCGGAGAGATCTGAAAAGTCGTCGTTGTCCCTATCTACTATCTAGCGAAACCACAGCCAAGGGAACGGGCTTGGAATAATTAGCGGGGAAAGAAGACCCTTTTGAGCTTGACTCTATCTGGCAGTGTAAGGAGACATAAGAGGTGTAGAATAAGTGGGAGATATTAGACCTCGGTTTGGTATCGTCAATGAAATACCACTACTCTTATTGTTTCCTTACTTACTTGATTAAATGGAACGTGTATCATTTCCTAGCCATTATACGGATATATTTATTATATCTTATGGTATTGGGTTTTGATGCAAGCTTCTTGATCAAAGTATCACGAGTTTGTTATATAATCGCAAACAAATTCTTTAATAAAACGATGCATTTATGTATTTTTGATTTGAAAATTTGGTATAACTCCAATTACTCAGGTATGATCCAATTCAAGGACATTGACAGGTAGGGAGTTTGACTGGGGCGGTACATCTCTCAAATAATAACGGAGGTGTCCCAAGGCCAGCTCAGTGCGGACAGAAACCACACATAGAGCAAAAGGGCAAATGCTGACTTGATCTCGGTGTTCAGTACACACAGGGACAGCAAAAGCTCGGCCTATCGATCCTTTTGGTTTAAAGAGTTTTTAACAAGAGGTGTCAGAAAAGTTACCATAGGGATAACTGGCTTGTGGCGGCCAAGCGTTCATAGCGACGTCGCTTTTTGATCCTTCGATGTCGTCTCTTCCTATCATTGTGAAGCAAAATTTACCAAGCGTTGGATTGTTCACCCATGCAAGGGAACGTGAGCTGGGTTTAGACCGTCGTGAGACAGGTTAGTTTTACCCTACTAATGACAAATCGTTGTTGCGACAGCATTCCTGCGTAGTACGAGAGGAACCGCAGGTACGGACCAATGGCACAATACTTGTTTGAGCGAAAAGTGGTATGACGCTACGTCCGTTGGATTATGCCTGAACGCCTCTAAGGTCGTATCCGTGCTGGACTGCAATGATAAATAAGGGGCAATTTGCGATGTATGGCTTCTAAACCATTTAAAGTTTATATTTTTTTACAATGGATGTGATGTCAATGTTATTTGTAACATAGTACATTAGGAGGATCTTCGATCACCTGATGCCGCGCATGAATGGATTAACGACGGACGTGTTTTCGTTGCGCTCGTGTACAGATTGCGAATAACTAAGTTTTCCTTGTTTGGAAAGTAATTAAATCGGTGATTTAGTGCTCCGCGTAAGTCGAGCGAAAATTGTCGAGTGTTAAAAACAAGCGGTTTGGAAATTATTAACAATAAACTATTGGAAATTTTCCACTCCGCACGTGCTGCGAGGCGAGCTTACGAGTAAGTTTTTCGAGTAAGCTTTTTGAGCAGCTGTCAAAAAGCTTATTGGTGGCAGTCACTACTAGGGTTTGTGTCTAGGGACAGTTTTAGTGCTACCAGACTCTACCGATAGGTGGAGCTCTGGAGCATCCACCTTTTGTCACTGAGCAAACGAGCATACGGTTGCTGGCGTCGACGGTAGGAGGAGCCACCATCGGAGTTATGCCGATGGAGAGCGACAGCAGCGCGAGTGCCTTGAGCGGAAGTAGTGCCTCGAGGAAGTCCAGACGAGGCAGGCGCAGAAGCCATCTGGCCTCTAAGAGCTCGGCGCCGACGCAGGCGAAATTGGTTGCCCTGGCATCGAATGGAGTGCCAGAACCCGTTGGTGTACTGGAGGAGGCGTTTTCGTCGCTGGAGGACGCCCGGGCGGCTACGGCAAACGCTGCCATCGATGCTGCCCCCCCCCCACGCTGCTGCCACCGCTGCTGATCCTACTGCTGCCCCTGCTGCCGACCACACTGCTGCCTTCGCCGTTTCCACTGCTGCTAAAATTGTTGCCACCACTGCCACTGCCGCTACCGCTGCCGCCCGTGCTGGGCAAGCAGCTATGATGGCAGAGCTGTCGGCCACCCAGCGCATGGTGAGAACCAGCTTCCGCAGCCTAGGAGAAGTGGACACGGAAGAGCTCTCGTATGCTATCAGCCGCTACGATGAGCTGGTGTTGGCGTTAATGCTCCGGTGTGGAGAACTGGAGACGCGGCTCGCTATGCCGCCACCGCCGCCGCCGTCGTCGAATCCGTTGAAGATTACGGCCGCCAATGCTCCCCAGATGTCGCAGGTTGCACCCATCGCTGCCCCGCGGACCACCAAGGTTCGCGAGACGTGGTCAGCGGTGGTGAAGTGCGGCGACCCTGCGCTATCGGGGAAAGCTATAGCGGAAAAGGTGCGAACGATGGTTGCACCCTCCCTCGGAGTCAGAGTACATGAGGTACGTGAGCTCCGCCGAGGTGGTGGTGCGATCATTCGTACTCCTTCAGTTGGAGAGCTGCAGAAGGTGGTAGCATCAAAGAGGTTCGCTGAAGTTGGGCTAAATGTGGCACGAAATGCGGCCGAGAAGCCGAAGGTCGTCGTCTATGACGTCGACACAGCTATCGGCCCTGAGGAATTCATGCAGGAGCTCCATGGAAATAACTTCGACAGCGAAATGACTATGTCCCAGTTTAAGAAGTCCGTGCACCTGCTGACCAAGGCGTGGTCGGTAACTGACGGCGCCACAGTAAATGTGACGCTAGAGGTAGACGACCGGGCGATGGCGAAGCTTGATGTAGGTCGTGTCTACATCAAGTGGTTCTCATTCCGATGCCGAGCACAGGTCCGCACATACGCCTGCCACAGATGCGTGGGTTTCGACCACAAGGTCAGCGAATGCCGGCAGAAGGACAATGTTTGCCGCCAGTGCGGACGAGTGGGAATGGAGTGACCTCAACATCATTACTGTTGTGGCCGAACCAACTACCGCGCGCGCAGTTGAGAGCATAGCTCCTGTGCCGTCCTGGAACTTCTCCAATGCACGTTGGCGATTGTTCAAGGAGGAAATGGTGAGTAGAGCAGCCGAACTTCCGGAAAACTTCTCAGAGTCGCCGTTGGACCAGCAAGTGTCGACCCTGCGCAGTATAGTACATAATGTATGCGATATTGCGCTGGGAAGAAAGTCGATTCGATCGCCCAACAGGAGAGAACGTTGGTGGACTGCCGACCTCTGCGCTGCAAGGCGCGAAGTCCGGAGACTTCGTCGCCTACTCCAAGATGGAAGGCGTCGTGATGACGGTGCCGCTATAGAGCGTGTAGTGGTCGAGCTGAGGCGGGCCTCAGCCAACTACAAGAAGCTCATTGGGAGGGCGAAAATGGATGACTGGAAACGCTTCGTGGGAGATCATGCCGACGACCCATGGGGGCGCGTCTACAAGATTTGCCGAGGCCGCAGAAAGTGCACGGAGATTGGGTGCCTCCGCGTGAATGGCGAGCTCATCACTGATTGGGGTGACTGTGCACGAGTGCTCCTCCGCAATTTCTTCCCAGTTGCGGAGTCCGAAGCACCGACTGCCATCGCGGAGGAAGTCCCACCGGCCCTCCAAGTATTCGAGGTTGATGCATGTGTTGCCCGGTTGAAGAGCAGGCGCTCTCCCGGCTTGGACGGCATCAATGGCACTATCTGCAAGGCAGTCTGGCGCGCCATACCCGAGCACCTAGCATCGTTGTTTTCCCGATGCATCCGATTAGGATACTTTCCCGCCGAGTGGAAGTGCCCACGAGTTGTCTCGCTGCTCAAAGGGCCACATAAGGACAAGTGTGAGCCCTCCTCATATAGAGGAATATGCTTGCTGCCAGTCTTTGGTAAGGTGCTCGAGGCCATCATGGTGAATCGTGTGAGAGAAGTTCTTCCGGAAGGCTGCAGATGGCAGTTTGGATTTCGCCAAGGACGATGTGTGGAGGATGCTTGGAGACACGTGAAGAGCAGTGTTTGTGCCATCCCGGCGCAATACGTGCTCGGCACATTCGTGGACTTCAAAGGAGCATTCGACAACGTCGAATGGAGTGCTGCACTCCGCCAACTAGCCGACTTGGGATGCCGGGAGATGGGCTTGTGGCAGAGCTTTTTCTCCGGCCGAAGAGCAGTGATCCGAAGCAGTTCCGGTACTGTGGAAGTACCGGTAACTAGAGGCTGCCCGCAGGGGTCAATCAGTGGCCCATTTATCTGGGACATACTGATGGATGTACTGCTTCAGCGTCTCCAGCCGTATTGCCAGCTGAGTGCATACGCGGATGACTTGCTGCTTCTCGTCGAGGGAAATTCCCGAGCTATGCTAGAGGAAAAAGGAGCACAGCTGATGTCCATCATAGAAGCGTGGGGAGCGGAAGTTGGCGTTGCCGTCTCGACCAGCAAGACGGTAATAATGCTGCTGAAAGGTGCCTTGAGACGTGCGCCTACGGTGAGGTTTGCTGGAGCGAACCTTCCGTATGTGCGTAGCTGTCGGTACCTTGGCATCACGGTCAGTGAAGGAATGAAATTCCTCACGCACATAGCTTCGCTTCGCCAGCGGATGACCGGAGTCGTTGGAGCATTGGCGCGTGTGCTTCGAGCCGACTGGGGCTTCAGTCCTCGAGCCAGGCGGACCATATATGACGGACTCATGGCACCTTGTGTGCTGTTTGGTGCCCCGGTATGGTATGACACCGCCGAACAAGTAGCCGCCCGGAGACGACTAGCCTCCTGCTAGCCGACTAGCCTCCTGGAGGTGGAGGTACTTGGTGGAGCTCCCCCGCTTGACTTGGCTGCTAAGTTTTTAGCGGTCAAATACAAGCTGAAGCGTGGATACCCGCTGGAGGAGAACGACTGGCTATACGACGGGGACTCTACGTCTGTCTAAGCTGGAAGCAGAGGAAGACTCGCCTAGAAGAGTGCTTACTGCAGTGTTGGCAGAACAGATGGGATGATGACAGCGAACCAGGACGGGTGACGCATAAATTCATCCCATATGTCACTCTCGCCTATCGGGATCCAAGATTTGGATTCTCGATGAGGACGTCTTACCTGCTGACAGGTCACGGGTCGTTTAATGCATTTTTGCAAGGGAGAGCCCTCAGCGATACCACTGCTTGCGCTTGTGGAGATCCATATGAGGACTGGATGCACATATTGTGCGCTTGCCCCCTATATGCAGATTTGCGGAACCTCGATGGACTTGGAGTGCAGCGCCTTGGCGAAAACTGGACCTTCGATAGAATCCTGGAAGATCAACAGAGGACTCAACGGCTGGCAGTGTTTGCGGACGAAGTGTTCCGTAGGAGGAGGGGTATTTAGCCCAACAACTTCGCCGTGTGGTTAGCGGGCGAGAATACTTCCACAGTCCGCTATTGCTTGTCGTAAGAGGAGACTAATATAGCCATAGGTCCCTCTAACCCTGCTTGTCGGAGCAAAAGGAGGAGGCCCACCGAGCCTCTCTTTCGGTACCACGGGTTGTGCAGCTATCCAAGACTGCACATTGAGGTAGGCCCCCTGGTGGGAGTATCATGGTGGCTTTGGTTGGTACCCATATCGCGGGTAGAGCCTTCGTGTTCGACGTTTGAGTTACGGTGCTGGTTGCGCAAAACTCGGGTGCTGTGACCCTGAGATCAGTAGAGATTTTAGGTAGATCTCGCTCCTCAGCAAGGGGGAGTGCTTGCCCGGCAAGCAAGTACTCGAATTGCTACCGGGGTGGTCGCTATGCACATTGCTATAGCTTCTAGTCCGGGACGCTTGTCTGGCGTATCCAGACACATACACCATGTTGATACATGCACCACTTGTGGGTGTTCAGGGTGTCGTGGTTGTAATCCCTTCAGTGTGGAACACGCCACTTAAAACAAGTTCGGAGAGATCTGAAAAGTCGTCGTTGTCCCTATCTACTATCTAGCGAAACCACAGCCAAGGAAACGGGCTTGGAATAATTAGCGGGGAAAGAAGACCCTTTTGAGCTTGACTCTAATCTGGCAGTGTAAGGAGACATAAGAGGTGTAGAATAAGTGGGAGATATTAGACCTCGGTTTGGTATCGTCAATGAAATACCACTACTCTTATTGTTTCCTTACTTACTTGATTAAATGGAACGTGTATCATTTCCTAGCCATTATACGGATATATTTATTATATCTTATGGTATTGGGTTTTGATGCAAGCTTCTTGATCAAAGTATCACGAGTTTGTTATATAATCGCAAACAAATTCTTTAATAAAACGATGCATTTATGTATTTTTGATTTGAAAATTTGGTATAACTCATATTACTCAGGTATGATCCAATTCAAGGACATTGCCAGGTAGGGAGTTTGACTGGGGCGGTACATCTCTCAAATAATAACGGAGGTGTCCCAAGGCCAGCTCAGTGCGGACAGAAACCACACATAGAGCAAAAGGGCAAATGCTGACTTGATCTCGGTGTTCAGTACACACAGGGACAGCAAAAGCTCGGCCTATCGATCCTTTTGGTTTAAAGAGTTTTTAACAAGAGGTGCCAGAAAAGTTACCATAGGGATAACTGGCTTGTGGCGGCCAAGCGTTCATAGCGACGTCGCTTTTTGATCCTTCGATGTCGGCTCTTCCTATCATTGTGAAGCAAAATTCACCAAGCGTTGGATTGTTCACCCATGCAAGGGAACGTGAGCTGGGTTTAGACCGTCGTGAGACAGGTTAGTTTTACCCTACTAATGACAAAACGTTGTTGCGACAGCATTCCTGCGTAGTACGAGAGGAACCGCAGGTACGAACCAATGGCACAATACTTGTTCGAGCGAACAGTGGTATGACGCTACGTCCGTTGGATTATGCCTGAACGCCTCTAAGGTCGTATCCGTGCTGGACTGCAATGATAAATAAGGGGCAATTTGCATTGTATGGCTTCTAAACCATTTAAAGTTTATAATTTATTTTATAAACGACAATGGATGTGATGCCAATGTAATTTGTAACATAGTAAATTAGGAGTATCTTCGATAACCTGATGCCGCGCTAGTTACATATAAAAGCATTATTTAATACAATGACAAAGCCTAGAATCAATTGTAAACGACTTTTGTAACAGGCAAGGTGTTGTAAGTGGTTGAGCAGCTGCCATACTGCGATCCACTGAAGCTTATCCTTTGCTTGATGATTCGATAAATAAATGATTTTTCCTGTAGCCAAACACCTCGTCATCAATTTAGTGACGCATATGATATTGTCCCTATCATATAATTTTGATATAAAGACTTTAAAGAATTCTATCAAGTTGCCAAATACCTCGTCATCAATTTAGTGACGCATATGATATTGTCCCTATCATATAATTAATATAAAGACTTTAATGAATTGTTTCACGTTGCCAAACACCTCGTCATCAATTTAGTGACGCATATGATATTGTCCCTATCATATAATTTTTGATATAAAGACTTTAAAGAATTCTATCAAGTTGCCAAATACCTCGTCATCAATTTAGTGACGCATATGCTATTGTCCCTATCATATAGTTTTTGATATAAAGACTTTAAAGAATTGTATCAAGTTGCCAAACACCTCGTCATCAATTTAGTGACGCATATGATATTGTCACTATCATATAATTTTTGATATAAAGACTTTAAAGAATTGTATCAAGTTGCCAAATACCTCGTCATCAATTTAGTGACGCATATGATATTGTCCCTATCATATAATTAATATAAAGACTTTAATGAATTGCGTCAAGTTGCCAAACACCTCGTCATCAATTTAGTGACGCATATGATATTGTCCCTATCATATAATTTTTGATATAAAGACTTTAAAGAATTCTATCAAGTTGCCAAATTCCTCGTCATCAATTTAGTGACGCATATGATATTGTCCCTATCATATAATTAATATAAAGACTTTAATGAATTGTGTCAAGTTGCCAAACACCTCGTCATCAATTTAGTGACGCATATGATATTGTCCCTATCATATAATTTTTGATATAAAAACGCTTGCCCCCTATATGCAGATTTGCGGAACCTCGATGGACTTGGACCTTCGATAGAATCCTGGAAGATCAACAGAGGACTCAACGGCTGGCAGTGTTTGCGGACGAAGTGTTCCGTAGGAGGAGGGGTATTTAGCCCAACAACTTCGCCGTGTGGTTAGCGGGCGAGAATACTTCCACAGTCCGCTATTGCTTGTCGTAAGAGGCGACTAATATAGCCATAGGTCCCTCTAACCCTGCTTGTAGGAGCAAAAGGAGGAGGCCCACCGAGCCTCTCTTTCGAATTCCTACCGGGGTGGTCGCTATGTACATAGCTATAGCTTCTAGTCCGGGACGCTTGTCTGGCGTATCCAGACACATACACCATGTTGATACATGCACCACTTGTGGGTGTTCAGGGTGTCGTGGTTGTAATCCCTTCAGTGTGGAACACGCCACTTAAAACAAGTTCGGAGAGATCTGAAAAGTCGTCGTTGTCCCTATCTACTATCTAGCGAAACCACAGCCAAGGGAACGGGCTTGGAATAATTAGCGGGGAAAGAAGACCCTTTTGAGCTTGACTCTAATCTGGCAGTGTAAGGAGACATAAGAGGTGTAGAATAAGTGGGAGATTTTTTATAACTCATATTACTCAGGTATGATCCAATTCAAGGACATTGCCAGGTAGGGAGTTTGACTGGGGCGGTACATCTCTCAAATAATAACGGAGGTGTCCCAAGGCCAGCTCAGTGCGGACAGAAACCACACATAGAGCAAAAGGGCAAATGCTGACTTGATCTCGGTGTTCAGTACACACAGGGACAGCAAAAGCTCGGCCTATCGATCCTTTTGGTTTAAAGAGTTTTTAACAAGAGGTGTCAGAAAAGTTACCATAGGGATAACTGGCTTGTGGCGGCCAAGCGTTCATAGCGACGTCGCTTTTTGATCCTTCGATGTCGGCTCTTTCTATCATTGTGAAGCAAAATTCACCAAGCGTTGGATTGTTCACCCATGCAAGGGAACGTGAGCTGGGTTTAGACCGTCGTGAGACAGGTTAGTTTTACCCTACTAATGACAAAACGTTTTTGAGACAGCATTCCTGCGTAGTACGAGAGGAACCGCAGGTACGGACCAATGGCACAATACTTGTTCGAGCGAACAGTGGTATGACGCTACGTCCGTTGGATTATGCCTGAAGGTCGTATCCGTGCTGGACTGCAATGATAAATAAGGGGCAATTTGCATTGTATGGCTTCTAAACCATTTAAAGTTTATAATTGATTTTATAAACGACAATGGATGGGATGCCAATGTAATTTGTAACATAGTAAATTAGGAGGATCTTCGATAACCTGATGCCGCGCTAGTTACATATAAAAGCATTATTTAATACAATGACAAAGCATAGAATCAATTGTAAACGACATTTGTAACAGGCAAGGTGTTGTAAGTGGTTGAGCAGCTGCCATACTGCGATCCACTGAAGCTTATCCTTTGCTTGATGATTCGATAAATAAATGATTTTTCCTGTAGCCAAACACCTCGTCATCAATTTAGTGACGCATATGATATTGTCCCTATCATATAATTTTTGATATAAAGACTTTAAAGAATTCTATCAATTGTCCCATATTGTCCCTATCATATAATTTTTGATATAAAGACGTTAAAGAATTGTGTCAAGTTGCCAAACACCTCGTCATCAATTTAGTGACGCTTATGATATTGTTCCTATCATATAATTTTTGATATAAAGACTTTAAAGAATTGTATCAAGTTGCCAAACACCTCGTTATCAATTTAGTGACGCATATGCTATTGTCCCTATCATATAATTTTTGATATAAAGACTTTAATGAATTGTGTCAAGTTGCCAAACACCTCGTCATCAATTTAGTGACGCATATGATATTGTCCCTATCATATAATTAATACAAAGACTTTAATGAATTTTGTCAAGTTGCCAAACACCTCGTCATCAATTTAGTGACGCATATGATATGGTATTGTCCCTATCATATAATTAATACAAAGACTTTAATGAATTGTGTCAAGTTGCCAAACACCTCGTCATCAATTTAGTGACGTATATGATATTGTTCCTATCATATAATTTTTGATATAAAGACTTTAAAGAATTGTATCAAGTTGCCAAACACCTCGTTATCAATTTAGTGACGCATATGCTATTGTCCCTATCATATAATTTTTGATATAAAGACTTTAAAGAATTGTATCAAGTTGCCAAACACCTCGTCATCAATTTAGTGACGCATATGATATTGTTCCTATCATATAATTTTTGATATAAAGACTTAAAAGAATTGTATCAAGTTGCCAAACACCTCGTCATCAATTTACTGACGCATGTGATATTGTTCCTATCATATAATTAATACAAAGACTTTAATGAATTGTGTCAAGTTGACAAACACCTTGTCATCAATTTAGCGACGCATATGATATTGTCCCTATCATATAAATAATACAAAGACTTTAATGAATTGTGTCAAGTTGCCAAACACCTCGTCATCAATTTAGTGACGCATATGATATTGCCCCTATCATATAATTTTTGATATAAAGACTTTAAAGAATTGTATCAAGTTGCCAAATACCTCGTCATCAATTTAGTGACGCATATGATATTGTCCCTATCATATAATTTTTGATATAAAGACTTTAAAGAATTCTATCAAGTTGTCAAATACCTCGTCATCAGTTTAGTGACGCATATGATATTGTCCCTATCATATAATTTTTGATATAAAGACTTTAAAGAATTCTATCAAGTTGCCAAATACCTCGTCATCAATTTAGTGACGCATATGATATTGTCCCTATCATATAATTAATATAAAGACTTTAATGAATTGTGTCAAGTTGCCAAACACCTTGTCATAAATTTAGTGACGCATATGATATTGTCCCTATCATATAATTAATATAAGGACTTTTTAAAGAATTGTGTTAAGTTGCCAAACACCTCGTCATCAACTACTATATTATGGTTGCGCCGACCTCTCATATTGTATTCTCTTATGTGTTCATAGGCTTTTGGCAATTATACGAGTAAATTAAATAATATACATATGAAAATGATTAATTATTATATGTATAAGGGAAAAAATGCTGAAATATTCCCATATTATCTTAGTATTATAGAGGAAAGACAGTTGCCGACCTCTGATATTGTTCAAAACTTATGTATTTATATCAATTTGGCAATTATATGAGTAAATTAAATAATATACATATGAAAATGATTAATTATTATATGTATAAGGGAAAAAATGCTGAAATATTCCCATATTATCTTAGTATTATAGAGGAAAGATCGTTGCTGACCTATGATATTGTTCAAAACTTATGTATTAATATGATTTTAACAATTATATGAGTAAAATATTATATGAGTAAATTAAATAATATACATATGAAAATGATTAATTATTATATGAATAGGGGAAAAAATGCTGAAATATTCCCACATTCTCTTAGTATTATAGAGAAAAGCCATTATAGTGAGAGGGTATAGTAGTGTAAACGACCGGAATTACGACAGAGGGTTCAAAAACTACTATAGGTAGGCAGTGGTTGCCGACCTCTCATATTGTTCAAAACTTATGAATTCATATGATTTTGGCAATAATATGAGTAAATTAAATAATATACATATGAAAATGATTAATTATTATATGTAAAAGGAAAAAATGGTGAAAATATCCCACATTCTCTTAGTATTATAGAGAAAAGCCATTATAGTGAGAGGGTATAGTAGTGTAAACGACCGGAATTACGACAGAGGGTTCAAAAACTACTATAGGTAGGCAGTGGTTGCCGACCTCTCATATTGTTCAAAACTTATGTATTCATATGATTTTGGCAATAATATGAGTAAATTAAATAATATACATATGAAAATGATTAATTATTATATGTATAAGGGAAAAAATGCTGAAAATATCCCACATTCTCTTAGTATTATAGAGAAAAGCCATTATAGTGAGAGGGTATAGTAGTGTAAACGACCGGAATTACGACAGAGGGTTCAAAAACTACTATAGGTAGGCAGTGGTTGCCGACCTCCCGCATTATTCGAAATATTTATTTCGGATTATGTTTATGTTGGTTACATACAATAAAGTATATTATTATCCGTACAAATTTGTTACTCAGTTCGCTTTTTAGATAATATCGTTGAAACAAAAGTCAAGTTTCTATTATATATAGAATAACAAATCGTTTCCATATATTATCGTTAATTTTTGGAGGCAGGCAAATATTAATTTATTACCTGCCGTATAGTTGGATTATTATATCGTTACGGTATAATACAAATATGGATTCTTATGAAAGAAATATAAAATTATATATTAAATGTGGAAATATTATCATATGCGCTTGGTTTTATGTTATATATTACCAGAGATATATATGAAAAGAGATAAATTTTAAATTTATCTTCAAAATGCAAATGATTTAACTTAATATTTATATTGGTTAAACAAAAATTGTACATGTGTGGATACAATAATTATGTATGTTGGAAATAACATGATATTTTATAACGAAATATGTATGTATAAAAAGATAAAATTATAGAAACATATATATTACAATAATTATATGAAATTCTTGTTATATTGGCAAAACAAGTATAAATTAAAAATGAAAATATGGATTACGAATGCTATATAAAAATAACCGTAATCGAATGGATTTTTTACTTGTAAATATATATTAAAAATTTTACCCAAAGGCGAAATATTGAATTTTATTCAATATAATAAAAATCATGGAATTATATAAAGTGAAAAATCTATATATCTATTATATTGCTTATTTCGATTCAAAATATATGAATGAAATATGAAGGAAAAACATTATTCTGGTTGATCCTGCCAGTAGTTATATGCTTGTCTCAAAGATTAAGCCATGCATGTCTAAGTACACACGAATTAAAAGTGAAACCGCAAAAGGCTCATTATATCAGTTATGGTTCCTTAGATCGTTAACAGATACTTGGATAACTGTGGTAATTCTAGAGCTAATACATACAATTAAAACATGAACCTTATGGGACATGTGCTTTTACTAGGCTAAAACCAAGCGATCGCAAGATCGTTATATTGGTTGAACTCTAGATAACATGCAGATCGTATGGTCTTGTACCGACGACAGATCTTTCAAATGTCTGCCCTATCAACTTTTGATTGTAGTATCTAGGACTACCATGGTTGCAACGGGTAACGGGGAATCAGGGTTCGATTCCGGAGAGGGAGCCTGAGAAACGTCTACCACATCTAAGGAAGGCAGCAGGCGCGTAAATTACCCACTCTCAGCTCGGGGAGGTAGTGACGAAAAATAACAATACAGGACTCATATCCGAGGCCCTGTAATTGGAATGAGTACACTTTAAATCCTTTAACAAGGACCAATTGGAGGGCAAGTCTGGTGCCAGCAGCCGCGGTAATTCCAGCTCCAATAGCGTATATTAAAGTTGTTGCGGTTAAAACGTTCGTAGTTGAACTTGTGCTTCATACGGGTAGTACAACTTACAATTGTGGTTAGTACTATGCCTTTATGTATGTAAGCGTATTACCGGTGGAGTTCTTATATGTGATTAAATACTTGTATTTTTTCATATGTTCCTCCTATTTAAAAACCTGCACTAGTGCTCTTAAACGAGTGTTATTGTGGGCCGGTACTATTACTTTGAACAAATTAGAGTGCTTAAAGCAGGCTTCAAATGCCCGAATATTCTGTGCATGGGATAATGAAATAAGACCTCTGTTCTGCTTTCATTGGTTTTCAGATCAAGAGGTAATGATTAATAGAAGCAGTTTGGGGGCATTAGTATTACGACGAGAGAGGTGAAATTCTTGGACCGTCATAAGACTAACTTAAGCGAAAGCATTTGCCAAAGATGTTTTCATTAATCAAGAACGAAAGTTAGAGGTTCGAAGGCGATCAGATACCGCCCTAGTTCTAACCAAAAACGATGCCAGCTAGCAATTGGGTGTAGCTACTTTTATGGCTCTCTCAGTCGCTTCCCGGGAAACCAAAGCTTTTGGGCTCCGGGGGAAGTATGGTTGCAAAGCTGAAACTTAAAGGAATTGACGGAAGGGCACCACCAGGAGTGGAGCCTGCGGCTTAATTTGACTCAACACGGGAAAACTTACCAGGTCCGAACATAAGTGTGTAAGACAGATTGATAGCTCTTTCTCGAATCTATGGGTGGTGGTGCATGGCCCTTCTTAGTTCGTGGAGTGATTTGTCTGGTTAATTCCGATAACGAACGAGACTCAAATATATTAAATAGATATCTTCAGGATTATGGTGCTGAAGCTTATGTAGCCTTCATTCATGGTGGCAGTAAAATGTTTATTGTGTTTGAATGTGTTTATGTAAGTGGAGCCGTACCTGTTGGTTTGTCCCATTATAAGGACACTAGCTTCTTAAATGGACAAATTGCGTCTAGCAATAATGAGATTGAGCAATAACAGGTCTGTGATGCCCTTAGATGTCCTGGGCTGCACGCGCGCTACAATGAAAGTATCAACGTGTATTTCCTAGACCGAGAGGTCCGGGTAAACCGCTGAACCACTTTCATGCTTGGGATTGTGAACTGAAACTGTTCACATGAACTTGGAATTCCCAGTAAGTGTGAGTCATTAACTCGCATTGATTACGTCCCTGCCCTTTGTACACACCGCCCGTCGCTACTACCGATTGAATTATTTAGTGAGGTCTCCGGACGTGATCACTGTGACGCCTTGCGTGTTACGGTTGTTTCGCAAAAGTTGACCGAACTTGATTATTTAGAGGAAGTAAAAGTCGTAACAAGGTTTCCGTAGGTGAACCTGCGGAAGGATCATTATTGTATAATATCCTTATCGTTAATAAACATTTGTTATAATACAAGCACCTCGCATTCTGAGCCCGGTGAGGTCAAGCGCAAGCCTGCGCGCAAGCCCCAAATGGAGGAACTTGACGTCACGCCCAGCACCAGCGCAGCCACGCGTCGTAGGTTAGCAAACAACCAGTTTGCCATCCTCTCGAGCGATGAGGAAGACAATGACGACGACGACCAAGCCGCCTCAGACGAAGAACCTGTACCCGCTGCCAACAAAACCCCGGACAAACCCAAGCCTACCCCGAGGACTTTCAAGCCACCCCCGATCTTCATCCAAGACCAACATTTCTGCTCTGATCAAGATGATTACGACTCTCGTGGGTCCCAGCAAAGACTTCACATACAAATCGGAACGCAACAACGTGCGTTTAATGATGCCTGACAAGGAGTCTTACTCCGAGCTTCGTAGGCACCTGGTTTCCCAGAACAAAAGGCATCGCACGTTCCAGCCCAAAGATGAGAGGGCCTACAGAGTCGTAATCAAGGGATTACACCACACCGCCGATCGTGACGAGATTCAAGAGGAACTTGAAAGACTAGGGCATAAGGTCAGAGACCTGCATAATCCTATTGGTAGGAAAACCAAGGAGCCACTCGGGATATTTTTCGCCAACATTGAACCCGCCAGTAACAACAAGGAGGTCTACCAAATCAGGAGACTGTGCAGGTCGGTCGTCACCATCGAGCCTCCCCGTAAATTCAACGACGTGCCTCAGTGCTTTAGATGCCAAGGGTTTGGACATACCCAGCGCTACTGCTTCCTCGAGCACCGATGCGTGAAATGTGGTGGCCAACACGACTCCAGGACTTGCACTAAGAAGGAGGATGAGAAGGCATGCTGCCTTCACTGCCAAGCTGACCACCCCGCTTCATACAGAGGATGCCCTGCCTACAAGAAGGCCAAGGCACAGCAAGCCCCTAAACCCAGACCGGCCACACCCACCAGCAAGCCCAGCACCATCCAGATCCCAAACATCTCCAACATGAGCTATAAAGACGCGCTCAAGGCTACTCATGCACCACAGCAATCCGATCCCAACCAAAACCGCCAAACCCCACCTGAAGCTCCGCAATCCAATAACTTGGAACAAATCTTTGCCCGTTTTCAAGGAATGGGTGAAAGTACGATGGAAAAAATGTTCACCCAAATGACGCAGCTTATTGCTTCCATCCTCAATGCCAAATCATGGAAATAAGCAACATAGTCATTTGGAATGCTAACGGCCTGCAGAGGAGCAGAGCCGAGGTAGAACACCTTATAAAAACGGAAGCGATTGACATACTCCTTGTATCCGAAACCCATTTTTGTCCACGATCCCACTACAACATCAGCGGCTATGATGTCTTACTCGCCAACCATCCATCTGGCAGAGCGCGCGGAGGAGCAGCCATGCTCATCAGGAGTGGTATCCAGTACACGGAGCTACCTGCGTTCCAGGAGGAATGGGCCCAGTGTGCCCTGGCTCGAATCTCCAGCCTTCAGGGGGCATCACCTTTGGAGCGGTCTACTTCCCCCCCAGACACTCAGTCACCGAGATTCGCTTACAAGAGCTTTTCGAGTCCTTTGGTCCTCGCTTCATAGCAGCCGGTGACTTTAACGCCAAACACTCTTGGTGGGGGTCCCGCTCCATCAACCCCAAAGGCAGAACGCTCCACAAGTTCGTGCAGAGCAGAAGACTGAATTGCCACTCCACTGGTGAGCCAACCCACTGGCCTACTAACCCTGCCTTGTCTCCCGACCTCTTTTATTTTGCCATCTCCAAAGGCATAGGACAAGCCAGACTCTCATGCACCACATACAACAAGCTGCTATCCGACCACAATGCAATAAGAATGCTCCTCAATATCCCCGTCCTAAAAAAAGACCTGCCCAGAAGACTCACCGGGAAGCATACCGACTCCTCCAAATTTACCTTCTGGATGCTATCCTCCCTGGACCTGGATCCTCCTCTTTCCTCCCCAAGAGACATTGATGCGGCGATTAATACACTCACTGAGGAGATGCACAATGCGGCTAAGTTCGCCAACCCTCCTCCTCCAACTCCCCGAGAACACCTGAGCGAGATCTCCACCTTTGGTCTCCAGAGATTGCGGCCTTCGTGGCGGAGAAGAGGCGCCTCAGACGTATTTGGTTCTCCTCGCGCAACCCAAGGGATAAAGCGGCACTCAACAGAGCCAGCAAGGAGCTTAAGGTCAAGCTTTGCACACTACGGCAGGACTCATTCAATCGATTCCTTGAAGAGCTGGAACCTGGTGACCCGCAACACAATCTGTGGCATGTCACGCGCCACATCAGGAGGCCTGCAAAAAAGGCGTCGCCAGTGCGCAAAGCGGATGGCTCTTGGTGCCGTTCCGATGACGAAAGAGCAGAAGCATTCGCAGATCACCTCCAGAACGCATTCACCCCATTCAACAGATGCACTGGTGAAGAGCGTGCTGCCACCACCAGGTTCCTTGAGAGTCCATCTCCACCCAGCTTGCCGATAGAGCCCGTCACCCCTGAAGAGGTTGCGCAGGAGATCGCCTCCCTAAAGGCCAGCAAATCCCCCGGACTGGATCGTATCGACGCCACTTCCCTCAAAATTATGCCTTCTCCTTGCTCCCAGATGTTGGCTAACATCTTCAACAGCTGCTTCTCACTAGGGTACTTCCCGAGATCATGGAAACGTGCAGAAGTCATCCTCATCCTTAAACCCGGAAAACCTGGAGCCAATCTTGCCTCATATAGACCGATTAGTTTGCTGGCAATACTCTCCAAAATACTCGAAAGAGTATTTCTGCGCAGAGTGTTGCCAGTACTGGACGAGGCTGGTTTGATCCCGGATCACCAGTTTGGATTAAGGCGATCTCATGGAACACCCGAACAATGCCACCGGCTCGTATCAAGAATCCTCGATGCATTCGAGAAGAAAAGATACTGTTCGGCCGTCTTCCTCGATGTCAAGCAGGCGTTTGACAGAGTGTGGCATTCCGGTCTCCTCCACAAACTTAAGTCCCACCTTCCCAGTTCCCACTACGCTCTACTCAAATCTTACACCGAAGGAAGAGAATTCCAAGTGCGTTGCGGATCCTCATCCAGCACGCCAAGGCCCATAAGAGCCGGAGTACCTCAAGGCAGCGTCCTTGGTCCCATCCTCTACACCCTCTTCACAGCAGACCTTCCTATAATACCCTCCCGTCACCTCACAATAGCCACCTATGCCGACGACACCGCGTTCCTCGCCACCGCTACTAATCCAGATGGAGCTTCAGCCATCATCCAGAGGCAACTGGATGCTCTGAATCCATGGCTAAAACGATGGAATATTGCGGTCAACGCCGAAAAATCCTCCCATACAACATTTTCCCTGCGCAGAGGAGAATGCCCTCCGGTCACTCTTGACGGCGACACGATCCCTACTACCAGCACCTCCAAATACCTAGGGCTTACACTGGATAGAAGGCTGACATGGGGCCCTCACATTGATAGGAAGCGTACCCAGGCCAACATACGCCTTAAGCAACTCCACTGGCTTGTTGGGAAAAGTTCCAAGCTGAGGGACAAAACGAAGCTGCTTGTCTACAAGACTATTCTCAAGCCAATATGGACTTATGGAATCCAGCTGTGGGGCACCATAAGTGCTTCACACAGAAGAAAGATCCAGCAATTCCAGAACCGATGCTTGAGAATAGTCTAACCATAGCAAACCATAACCAGATTATTATGATACATAATGCTTATATGAAACTAAGACATATCGCAACATTTATTTTTAGGTATAAAAATAAATTTATTGAAGGAATTGATATATGCCAGTAAAATGGTGTATTTTAATTTCTTTCAATAAAAACAATATTGATATTATATAAAAATGAATTATAAAACTCTAAGCGGTGGAACACTCGGCTCATGGGTCGATGAAGAACGCAGCAAACTGTGCGTCATCGTGTGAACTGCAGGACACATGAACATCGACATTTTGAACGCATATCGCAGTCCATGCTGTTATGTACTTTAATTAATTTTATAGTGCTGCTTGGACTACATATGGTTGAGGGTTGTAAGACTATGCTAATTAATTTGTTTATAAATTTTTTATAAGCATATGGTATATTATTGGATTAAATAATGATTTTATTCATAATATTAAAAAATAAATGAAAAACATTATCTCACATTTGAATGTGAAAAACGAAGAGAAATATTTTCTTTTTCAATCAAATAATACTGAGAAATGTCTAGCATAAAAAATTGAAATATTTTTCATCTAGAATTGTCTCTTATTAATGATTCGGAAAAAGAAAAATCTTGTTTTTATTCTTCGTTGGTTCGTTAAATGGATAAAAAATAACTTTGCTTACAAGAACTATTGGAACTATTTATAACGAATTTAATTGATTGTTTTATCATTTATATATAAAGAATTTATGGCAAAATATAGTTATATATACAACCTCAACTCATATGGGACTACCCCCTGAATTTAAGCATATTAATTAGGGGAGGAAAAGAAACTAACAAGGATTTTCTTAGTAGCGGCGAGCGAAAAGAAAACAGTTCAGCACCAAGTCACTTTCTATATGGCAAATGTGAGATGCAGTGTATGGAGCGTCAATATTCTAGTAAGAGAAATTAATGATTTAAGTCCTTCTTAAATGAGGCCATTTACCCATAGAGGGTGCCAGGCCCGTATAACGTTAATGATTACTAGATGATGTTTCCAAAGAGTCGTGTTGCTTGATAGTGCAGCACTAAGTGGGTGGTAAACTCCATCTAAAACTAAATATAACCATGAGACCGATAGTAAACAAGTACCGTGAGGGAAAGTTGAAAAGAACTCTGAATAGAGAGTTAAACAGTACGTGAAACTGCTTAGAGGTTAAGCCCGATGAACCTGAATATCCGTTATGGAAAATTCATCATTAAAATTGTAATATTTAAATAATATTATTAAGAATAATGTGCATTTTTTCCATATAAGGACATTGTAATCTATTAGCATATCCCAAATTTATCATAAAATATAACTTATAGTTTATTCCAATTAAATTGCTTGCATTTTAACACAGAATAAATGTTATTAATTTGATAAAGTGCTGATAGATTTATATTATTATCATATAGAGCGTTAATTTTTCGGAATTATATAATGGCATAATTATCATTGATTTTTGTGTTTATTATATGCTCTTGTATGATTAACAATGCGAAAGATTCAGGATACCTTCGGGACCCGTCTTGAAACACGGTCAGTGAAGGAATGAAATTCCTCACGCACATAGCTTCGCTTCGCCAGCGGATGACCGGAGTCGTTGGAGCATTGGCGCGTGTGCTTCAAGCCGACTGGGGCTTCAGTCCTCGAGCCAGGCGGACCATATATGACGGACTCATGGCACCTTGTGTGCTCTTTGGTGCCCCGGTATGGTATGACACCGCCGAACAAGTAGCCGCCCGGAGACGACTAGCCTCCTGCCAGAGGCTAATTCTGCTTGGATGCCTTTCGGTATGCCGAACAGTGTCCACAGTGGCACTGCAGGTACTTGGTGGAGCTCCCCCGCTTGACTTGGCTGCTAAGTTTTTAGCGGTCAAATACAAGCTGAAGCGTGGATACCCGCTGGAGGAGAACGACTGGCTATATGACGAGGACACTACGTGTCTAAGCTGGAAGCAGAGGAAGACTCGCCTAGAAGAGTGCTTACTGCAGAGTTGGCAGAACAGATGGGATGATGACAGCGAACCAGGACGGGTGACGCATAAGTTCATCCCATATGTCACTCTCGCCTATCGGGATCCAAGATTTGGATTCTCGATGAGGACGTCTTACCTGCTGACAGGTCACGATCGTTTAACGCATTTTTGCCAGGGAGAGCCCTCAGCGATACCACTGCTTGCGCTTGTGGAGATCCATATGAGGACTGGATGCACATATTGTGCGCTTGCCCCCTATATGCAGATTTGCGTAACCTCAATGGACTTGGAGTGCAGCGCCTTGGCGAAAACTGGACCTTCGATAGAATCCTGGAAGATCAACAGAGGACTCAGCGGCTGGCAGTGTTTGCGGACGAAGTGTTCCGTAGGAGGAGGGGTGTTTAGCCCAACAACTTCGCCGTGTGGTTAGCGGGCGAGAATACTTCCACAGTCCGCTATTGCTTGTCGTAAGAGGCGACTAATATAGCCATAGGTCCCTCTAACCCTGCTTGTCGGAGCAAAAGGAGGAGGCCCACCGAGCCTCTCTTTCGGTACCACGGGTTGTGCAGCTATCCAAGACTGCACATTGAGGTAGGCCCCCTGGTGGGAGTATCATGGTGGCTTTGGTTGGTACCCATATCGCGGGTAGAGCCTTCGTGTTCGACGTTTGAGTTACGGTGCTGGTTGCGCAAAACTCGGGTGCTGTGACCCTGAGATCAGTAGAGATTTTAGGTAGATCTCGCTCCTCAGCAAGGGGGAGTGCTTGCCCGGCAAGCAAGTACTCGAATTGCTACCGGGGTGGTCGCTATGCACATAGCTATAGCTTCTAGTCCGGGACGCTTGTCTGGCGTATCCAGACACATACACCATGTTGATACATGCACCACTTGTGGGTGTTCAGGGTGTCGTGCTTGTAATCCCTTCAGTGTGGAACACGCCACGTAAAACAAGTTCGGAGAGATCTGAAAAGTCGTTGTCGTGTCCCTATCTACTATCTAGCGAAACCACAGCCAAGGGAACGGGCTTGGAATAATTAGCGGGGAAAGAAGACCCTTTTGAGCTTGACTCTAATCTGGCAGTGTAAGGAGACATAAGAGGTGTAGAATAAGCGGGAGATATTAGACCTCGGTTTGGTATCGTCAATGAAATACCACTACTCTTATTGTTTCCTTACTTACTGATTAAATGGAACGTGTATCATTTCCTAGCCATTATACGGATATATTTATTATATCTTATGGTATTGGGTTTTGATGCAAGCTTCTTGATCAAAGTATCACGAGTTTGTTATATAATCGCAAACAAATTCTTTAATAAAACGATGCATTTATGTATTTTTGATTTGAAAATTTGGTATAACTCCAATTACTCAGGTATGATCCAATTCAAGGACATTGCCAGGTAGGGAGTTTGACTGGGGCGGTACATCTCTCAAATAATAACGGAGGTGTCCCAAGGCCAGCTCAGTGCGGACAGAAACCACACATAGAGCAAAAGGGCAAATGCTGACTTGATCTCGGTGTTCAGTACACACAGGGACAGCAAAAGCTCGGCCTATCGATCCTTTTGGTTTATGATAAAGAGTTTTTAACAAGAGGTGTCAGAAAATTTACCATAGGGATAACTGGCTTGTGGCGGCCAAGCGTTCATAGCGACGTCGCTTTTTGATCCTTCGATGTCGGCTCTTCCTATCATTGTGAAGCAAAATTCACCAAGCGTTGGATTGTTCACCCATGCAAGGGAACGTGAGCTGGGTTTAGACCGTCGTGAGACAGGTTAGTTTTACCCTACTAATGACAAAACGTTGTTGCGACAGCATTCCTGCGTAGTACGAGAGGAACCGCAGGTACGGACCAATGGCACAATACTTGTTCGAGCGAACAGTGGTATGACGCTACGTCCGTTGGATTATGCCTGAACGCCTCTAAGGTCGTATCCGTGCTGGACTGCAATGATAAATAAGGGGCAATTTGCATTGTATGGCTTCTAAACCATTTAAAGTTTATAATTTATTTTATAAACGACAATGGATGTGATGCCAATGTAATTTGTAACATAGTAAATTAGGAGGATCTTCGATCACCTGATGCCGCGCTAGTTACATATAAAAGCATTATTTAATACAATGACAAAGCCTAGAATCAATTGTAAACGACTTTTGTAACAGGCAAGGTGTTGTAAGAGGTTGAGCAGCTGCCATACTGCGATCCACTGAAGCTTATCCTTTGCTTGATGATTCGATAAATAAATGATTTTTCCTGTAGCCAAACAAACACCTCGTCATCAATTTAGTGACGCATATGATATTGTCCCTATCATATAATTTTTGATATAAAGACTTTAAAGAATTATATCAAGTTGCCAAATACCTCGTCATCAATTTAGTGACGCATATGATATTGTCCCTATCATATAATTAATACAAAGACTTTAATGAATTGTGTCAAGTTGCCAAACACCCCGTCATAAATTTAGTGACGCATATGATATTGTCCCTATCATATAATTTTTGATATAAAGACTTTAAAGAATTCTATCAAGTTGCCAAATACCTCGTCATCAATTTAGTGATGCATATGATATTGTCCCTATCATATAATTAATATAAAGACATTAATGAATTGTGTCAAGTTGCCAAACACCTCGTCATCAATTTAGTGACGCATATGATATTGTCCCTATCATATAATTTTTGATATAAAGACTTTAAAGAATTGTGTCAAGTTGCCAAATACCTCGTCATCAATTTAGTGACGCATATGATATTGTTCCTATCATATAATTTTTGATATAAAGACTTTAATGAATTGTATCAAGTTGCCAAACACCTCGTCATCAATTTAGTGACGCATATGATATTGTTCCTATCATATAATTTTTGATATAAAGACTTAAAAGAATTGTATCAAGTTGCCAAACACCTCGTCATCAATTTACTGACGCATGTGATATTGTTCCTATCATATAATTAATACAAAGACTTTAATGAATTGTGTCAAGTTGACAAACACCTTGTCATCAATTTAGCGACGCATATGATATTGTCCCTATCATATAAATAATACAAAGACTTTAATGAATTGTGTCAAGTTGCCAAACACCTCGTCATCAATTTAGTGACGCATATGATATTGCCCCTATCATATAATTTTTGATATAAAGACTTTAAAGAATTGTATCAAGTTGCCAAATACCTCGTCATCAATTTAGTGACGCATATGATATTGTCCCTATCATATAATTTTTGATATAAAGACTTTAAAGAATTGTATCAAGTTGCCAAACACCTCGTTATCAATTTAGTGACGCATATGATATTGTCCCTATCATATAATTAATATAAAGACTTTAATGAATTCTATCAAGTTGCCAAATACCTCGTCATCAATTTAGTGACGCATATGATATTGTCCCTATCATATAATTAATATAAAGACTTTTTAAAGAATTGTGTTAAGTTGCCAAACACCTCGTTATCAACTACTATATTATGGTTGCGCCGACCTCTCATATTGTATTCTCTTATGTGTTAATAGGATTTTGGCAATTATACGAGTAAATTAAATAATATACATATGAAAATGATTAATTATTATATGTATAAGGGAAAAAATGCTGAAATATTCCCATATTATCTTAGTATTATAGAGGAAAGACCGTTGCCGACCTCTGATATTGTTCAAAACTTATGTATTTATATCAATTTGGCAATTATATTAGTAAATTAAATAATATACATACGAAAATGATTAATTATTATATGTATAAGGGAAAAAATGCTGAAATATTCCCATATTATCTTAGTATTATAGAGGAAAGATCGTTGCTGACCTCTGATATTGTTCAAAACTTATGTATTTATATGATTTTGGCAATTATATGAGTAAATTAAATAATATACATATGAAAATGATTAATTATTATATGTATAGGGGGAAAAATGCTGAAATATTCCCACATTCTCTTAGTATTATAGAGAAAAGCCATTATAGTGAGAGGGTATAGTAGTGTAAACGACCGGAATTACGACAGAGGGTTCAAAAACTACTATAGGTAGGCAGTGGTTGCCGACCTCTCATATTGTTCAAAACTTATGTATTCATATGATTTTGGCAATAATATGAGTAAATTAAATAATATACATATGAAAATGATTAATTATTATATGTATAAGGGAAAAAATGCTGAAAATATCCCACATTCTCTTAGTATTATAGAGAAAAGCCATTATAGTGAGAGGGTATAGTAGTGTAAACGACCGGAATTACGACAGAGGGTTCAAAAACTACTATAGGTAGGCAGTGGTTGCCGACCTCTCATATTGTTCAAAACTTATGTATTCATATGATTTTGGCAATAATATGAGTAAATTAAATAATATACATATGAAAATGATTAATTATTATATGTGTTTAGCTATTGAGCTTTTTCAATAGCTGTTGCGAAAAATAAAGACAACCGAAGAAAGTTTGTTTATATTACGACACGGTTTATTTTGCGAATTGTTTAAGGCAGCTAGGGCCTAAGCTAAGTCTTTTCCGAAACACGACGAATTGGCAATTGGCGGGGCTAAACGCTAAACGTAGGTAGCTAACAACAACAAACAAGGAATGAGCGCCGTACAGATAAATGCGTGCGAGAGCAGCGGTTTGCACTATGGGCATCGCAACTGCTACCACTGCCTAATTTGGCTTATAATATTAAAGAATATGAGCTTAGTCTACTGCACAGTTTTGGCGGCTGCATGACCCAACATCCTCCCCCCATTGGAAGCTTGGCTTCCAACAGAGTCCTCAAGGGGAAGCAGACACAGCTTGTTCACTGCCCGCCTTATTACTCCAAACGCGGTCCTCAATTCTGCAACTCGAGCGACGCCGTCTCTGCCAGGAATCAACTGCATAACTCTCGCCAAAGGCCATCTCAAAAGCGTGAGATCCTTCCAAGCGCTCCTTGGGAAGGTCCGCCATTATGTGCTCTATCAGCCGCGGCTTAATCCGAAAACATCTGATGCACCTGCTCACGGCCTTGGTAACCGTCTTCCTCCCCCCAATAGGCCAATATTGGGATCGAATTGCACCCAGAAGAGCTCGAGGTCCGGCATGAAGATTGCTTTCATGGTAATGCGAGATAATTGCTAGAGTCACCGGATGGGACCTTGGAAGGATTTTCGGGTGGCGACCATCAAAGTCCAATGACGAATTCCGGAGGCGACTGCCTACTCTAAGAAGTCCAAATTGATCCAGGAACGGCGAGAGCGATGATATGGGACTAGACGAGGAAACTCTTCCCAGCGTTTTTAGGGACTGCAGGTCCTCCCATAAATGCGCGCGCTGCACCAACCGCAGCATCATATGAGTACCCTCTTGAATGTGTGCGACGCTGAGCCCAGGATGACGAATTCCATTACAAAATTTGTAAATGTATGCAAATACTCGTTGCAGTGAGGGGTAAGAATTTGCAAATTTGGAGCTAGCAATTACATCCACGTACGGCGACTTTACGATGAACACACTTCGACGAAGCTCAAGCACCGGTTTGTCAGGACAAACAGCTGTTGGCCAATCTCTTTCAGGCTCCGTAAGATAGGCGGGTCCATGCGACCAGAGTGCCGATTCGCTAAGCTCAGACGGCAGGGATCCTCTGGATAAGATGTCAGCCGGATTTAACGCTTTTGGAACAAAACGCCAAGCCGTGACATCTGTCAGCTCCTGAATGGCAGCAACCCTATTTGCCACAAATATGTTTTCCTTGCTGGCTGAAGAAGGAACGCGTGAAGCTATTAAGGTGCTACCGCAAGGGCGCGCGCAGTCTCCAGACACAACCCAGCCCAGGCGAGTTTTTTGAAGCAGGGGTAGTCCTGGCAACAACCTTATCTGACCTACGCACAGCAGCTCATAAAACAGGCTAGCTCCTATTAACATGTCAACACGCTGAGCTTTATGAAATTCCGGGTCGGCGAGCTGCAGGTTTTCTGGAATCTTCCAGTCCCCAATGTCCACATTAGAACTTGGCTGGCGATCCGTGATATTGGGAGCGATAACTGCTGTTATGTTCGTTGAGAAGTCCGAAGTGACAGACCGAATCGCAATTCCTACCGAGAATCCATCAGTCGCGAAGTTGGAATCCCCGATTCCAGTGACGGAGCCGGACGACCTCGACCTCTTAAGTTGCAGTTGATTTGCAAACCGAGAGGTGACCAAGTGCAGTTGAGAGCCAGAATCTAACAAGGCCCTGCAGGGAAGGAACAGTCCCGATCGATTCTGCACTAGAACGGTTGCAGTGGCTAGCAGCACAAGGTCACTACCGAGATCCTGGGCAATTAGAGTAGAAGAATTCGAAAGCGGGGCAGAAGGCTCAGTGTGGGAGCTTGAAGACACCGGAACACGTGGCTGCGAGCAAGGCCGACCATCTAGATGGAGCAGCGTATGATGCCTGATTCCACAGGTGCGGCAGCGGCTCGAGCTTCATTGCCGTAGCTGATGACCTGCCTTTAGGCAATTTAGGCATAGTGCTAGTCTCTTTGCCTCGCGCAAACGATCTACTGGCGCTAAGTCTCTAAATTGCGGGCAATAATATATGGCATGTTCTGCACTATGGCAAAGCATGCAACCAAGAGAATTTTGGGTGGTAGCAACTAGCGTCGAGCGATTTCTGCCCACCTGAACGCCTGGCGCATAGGTTGCCATGGCGCAATCCACAGCCTCCAAAGTCCTACATCGCTGTTCCAGGAATGCAGCCATCGATTCCCACGACGGAATAAGGTTGGCAAAGACCGGATCCTCCAAGCGCTCCTCCCACTTAGCTTGGCTCGCCGCATCCAGCTTTTGCAGCAGCACTTGCACTATGATGCAGCCAGCGATTTGCTCAGTGGTGCCCAAACCCTTCAACGCACGAATGTGAGCGTTAAACTTGTCCGACAATTTCCGAAGCGATGCCACATCATTCCGTACTACCTTTAAACCCAGAATCTCGGTAATGTGCGCCTGAAAAACGAGACGCCGATTATCAAACCTTTTTTGAAGCAACTCTAGAGCCGCGTCGTAATTGCTGTTTGAAATCTCCAATGATCGGATAGTTTCCAGCGCTGAATCCCTCAAACATGACCGCAGATGTTGAAATTTCTCAATGTTGGAGAGATCCGGATGGCTGTCGATTATGCTCGTGAACACGGAGTAAAAATCAGCCCAGTTTGCGTAGCCTCCGCCAAACGTTGGCAGCTGCACAGGCGGCAACGGCATCGGCCTCGGCCGCGGCTGCGTTTGAGGACCACTACACTGGTGGGGCACAACACCTTCCGCAAGCGTTGAGTGCGCTTTAAAAAGGTCACCCTGTTTTTTTCACCTTCAGCGGGCATAGCAACAAATCGCCTTTAATTCGGTTCAGCGGGAAGATGAGCACAAAACAAATGCCGAAAATGCAAGCGGGGTCAATGCACGTAACGATATATGTAGCAATGTATGTATATATGCAATGCTAGCTCGCTTAAACACAGCCACTATCACCGAAATCTCCACTCACTTGTCCAACCGATTGCGATTTAATGTATTTATGTTTATTTATAAACGGGATAGTGTATTAATTAATGCATGCAAATTAACACTATCACGTCGGGGTCACCAAATGTTTAGCTATTGAGCTTTTTCAATAGCTGTTGCCGGCTGCATGACCCAACAATATGTATAAGGGAAAAAATGCTGAAAATATCCCACATTCTCTTAGTATTATAGAGAAAAGCCATTATAGTGAGAGGGTATAGTAGTGTAAACGACCGGAATTACGACAGAGGGTTCAAAAACTACTATAGGTAGGCAGTGGTTGCCGACCTCTCATATTGTTCAAAACTTATGTATTCATATGATTTTGGCAATAATATGAGTAAATTAAATAATATACATATGAAAATGATTAATTATTATATGTATAAGGGAAAAATTGCTGAAAATATCCCACATTCTCTTAGTATTATAGAGAAAAGCCATTATAGTGAGAGGGTATAGTAGTGTAAACGACCGGAATTACGACAGAGGGTTCAAAAACTACTATAGGTAGGCAGTGGTTGCCGACCTCCCGCATTATTCGAAATATTTATTTCGGATTATGTTTATATTGGTTACATACAGTAAAGTATATTATTATCCGTACAAATTTGTTTCGCAGTTCTATAGAACACGGGACTTGGCTCCGCGGATAATAGGAATATACTATTTTTAGTTAATATCGTTGAAACAAAAGTCAAGTTTCTATTATATATAGAATAACAAATCGTTTCCATATATTATCGTTAATTTTTGGAGGCAGGCAAATATTAATTTATTACCTGCCGTACAGTTGGATTATTATATCGTTACGGTATAATACAAATATGGATTCTTATGAAAGAAATATAAAATTATATATTAAATGTGGAAATATTATCATATGCGCTTGGTTTTATGTTATATATTACCAGAGATATATATGAAAAGAGATAAATTTTAAATTTATCTTCAAAATGCAAATGATTTAACTTAATATTTATATTGGTTAAACAAAAATTGTACATGTGTGGATACAATAATTATGTATGTTGGAAATAACATGATATTTTATAACGAAATATGTATGTATAAAAAGATAAAATTATAGAAACATATATATTACAATAATTATATGAAATTCTTGTTATATTGGTAAAACAGGTATAAATTAAAAATGAAAATATGGATTACGAATGCTATATAAAAATAACCGTAATCGAATGGATTTTTTACTTATAAATATATATTTAAAATTTTACTCAAAGGCGAAATATTGAATTTTATTCAATATAATAAAAATCATGGAATTATATAAAGTGAAAAATCTATATATCTATTATATTGCTTATTTCGATTCAAAATATATGAATGGAATATGAAGGAAAAACATTATTCTGGTTGACCCTGCCAGTAGTTATATGCTTGTCTCAAAGATTAAGCCATGCATGTCTAAGTACACACGAATTAAAAGTGAAACCGCAAAAGGCTCATTATATCAGTTATGGTTCCTTAGATCGTTAACAGTTACTTGGATAACTGTGGTAATTCTAGAGCTAAGTCATGCAATTAAAACATGAACCTTATGGGACATTTGCTTTTATTAGGCTAAAACCAAGCGATCGCAAGATCGTTATATTGGTTGAACTCTAGATATCATGCAGATCGTATGGTCTTGTACCGACGACAGATCTTTCAAATGTCTGCCCTATCAACTTTTGATGGTAGTATCTAGGACTACCATGGTTGCAACGGGTAACGGGGAATCAGGGTTCGATTCCGGAGAGGGAGCCTGAGAAACGGCTACCACATCTAAGGAAGGCAGCAGGCGCGTAAATTACCCACTCCCAGCTCGGGGAGGTAGTGACGAAAAATAACAATACAGGACTCATATCCGAGGCCCTGTAATTGGAATGAGTACACTTTAAATCCTTTAACAAGGACCAATTGGAGGGCAAGTCTGGTGCCAGCAGCCGCGGTAATTCCAGCTCCAATAGCGTATATTAAAGTTGTTGCGGTTAAAACGTTCGTAGTTGAACTTGTGCTTCATACGGGTAGTACAACTTACAATTGTGGTTAGTACTATACCTTTATGTATGTAAGCGTATTACCGGTGGAGTTCTTATATGTGATTAAATACTTGTATTTTTTCATATGTTCCTCCTATTTAAAAACCTGCACTAGTGCTCTTAAACGAGTGTTATTGTGGGCCGGTACTATTACTTTGAACAAATTAGAGTGCTTAAAGCAGGCTTCAAATGGCTGAATATTCTGTGCATGGGATAATGAAATAAGACCTCTGTTCTGCTTTCATTGGTTTTCAGATCAAGAGGTAATGATTAATAGAAATAGAAGCATTAGTATTACGACGCGAGAGGTGAAATTCTTGGACCGTCGTAAGACTAACTTAAGCGAAAGCATTTGCCAAAGATGTTTTCATTAATCAAGAACGAAAGTTAGAGGTTCGAAGGCGATCAGATACCGCCCTATTTCTAACCATAAACGATGCCAGCTAGCAATTGGGTGTAGCTACTTTTATGGCTCTCTCAGTCGCTTCCCGGGTAACCAAAGCTTTTGGGCTCCGGGGGAAGTATGGTTGCAAAGCTGAAACTTAAAGGAATTGACGGAAGGGCACCACCAGGAGTGGAGCCTGCGGCTTAATTTGACTCAACACGGGAAAACTTACCAGGTCCGAACATAAGTGTGTAAGACAGATTGATAGCTCTTTCTCGAATCTATGGGTGGTGGTGCATGGCCGTTCTTAGTTCGTGGAGTGATTTGCCTGGTTAATTCCGATAACGAACGAGACTCAAATATATTAAATAGATATCTTCAGGATTATGGTGCTGAAGCTTATGTAGCCTTCAATCATGGTGGCAGTAAAATGTTTATTGTGTTTGAATGTGTTTATGTAAGTGGAGCCGTACCTGTTGGTTTGTCCCATTATAAGGACACTAGCTTCTTAAATGGACAAATTGCGTATAGCAATAATGAGATTGAGCAATAACAGGTCTGTGATGCCCTTAGATGTCCTGGGCTGCACGCGCGCTACAATGAAAGTATCAACGTGTATTTCCTAGACCGAGAGGTCCGGGTAAACCGCTGAACCACTTTCATGCTTGGGATTGTGAACTGAAACTGTTCACATGAACTTGGAATTCCCAGTAAGTGTGAGTCATTAACTCGCATTGATTACGTCCCTGCCCTTTGTACACACCGCCCGTCGCTACTACCGATTGAATTATTTAGTGAGGTCTCCGGACGTGATCACTGTGACGCCTTGCGTGTTACGGTTGTTTCGCAAAAGTTGACCGAACTTGATTATTTAGAGGAAGTAAAAGTCGTAACAAGGTTTCCGTAGGTGAACCTGCGGAATTATAATTAATCATTATTGTATAATATCCTTATCGTTAATAAACATTTGTTATAATACAAATAAATACAATTTACCAAAATAAAAATATTACAAAATGATTCCACGGAATCAAAAGTTAAAGTCAAAATAAAATGAAGATGGCTTTTATTTTATATGTGGGGCTTGGCAACCTCATAAAAAGACTTTAACATTATTAATGTTGTTGTGCGTATTTGTGGCAGTACTTACTACAGTCGCGATCGAACACTCAACGAGTGCAGACGTGCCTGCGGACCGCAAGCAAGAAATTGTTTCGCTTTTTTCGTGTTTCTTTACCTCCGTTATTCGCATACCGGTCACCGCGTCGCGAGATTTCGCCGCGCGCTCTGATTGGTTCGCGTGCCTAACGGACACGCACCAACACTAACGCACACTCGAGCGTGCGTGTTATCTGGTTGTTTACATCAAGCGCATAGTTAAGCAACTTTAACACAGCAGCAGCCACGTGCAGTGGTTGGTTCACCGACCAACTGTACCCAGCTTGAAAGACTAGGGCATAAGGTCAGAGACCTGCATAATCCTATTGGTAGGAAAACCAAGGAGCCACTCGGGATATTTTTCGCCAACATTGATCCCGCCAGTAACAACAAGGAGGTCTACCAAATCAGGAGACTGTGCAGGTCGGTCGTCACCATCGAGCCTCCCCGTAAATTCAACGACGTGCCTCAGTGCTTTAGATGCCAAGGGTTTGGACATACCCAGCGCTACTGCTTCCTCGAGCACCGATGCGTGAAATGTGGTGGCCAACACGACTCCAGGACTTGCACTAAGAAGGAGGATGAGAAGGCATGCTGCCTTCACTGCCAAGCTGACCACCCCGCTTCATACAGAGGATGCCCTGCCTACAAGAAGGCCAAGGCACAGCAAGCCCCTAAACTCAGACCGGCCACACCCACCAGCCAGCCCAGCACCATCCAGATCCCAAACATCTCCAACATGAGCTATAAAGACGCGCTCAAGGCTACTCATGCACCACAGCAATCCGATCCCAACCAAAACCGCCAAACCCCACCTGAAGCTCCGCAATCCAATAACTTGGAACAAATCTTTGCCCGTTTTCAAGGAATGGTTGAAAGTATGATGGAAAAAATGTTCACCCAAATGACGCAGCTTATTGCTTCCATCCTCAATGCCAAATCATGGAAATAAGCCTGAACATAGTCATTTGGAATGCTAACGGCCTGCAGAGGAGCAGAGCCGAGGTAGAACACCTTATAAAAACGGAAGCGATTGACATACTCCTTGTATCCGAAACCCATTTTGTCCACGATCCCACTACAACATCAGCGGCTATGATGTCTTACTCGCCAACCATCCATCTGGCAGAGCGCGCGGAGGAGCAGCCATGCTCATCAGGAGTGGTATCCAGTACACGGAGCTACCTGCGTTCCAGGAGGAATGGGCCCAGTGTGCCCTGGCTCGAATCTCCAGCCTTCAGGGGGCATCACCATTGGAGCGGTCTACTTCCCCCCCAGACACTCAGTCACCGAGACTCGCTTACAAGAGCTTTTCGAGTCCTTTGGTCCTCGCTTCATAGCAGCCGGTGACTTTAACGCCAAACACTCTTGGTGGGGGTCCCGCTCCATCAACCCCAAAGGCAGAACGCTCCACAAGTTCGTGCAGAGCAGAAGACTGAATTGCCACTCCACTGGTGAGCCAGTGGGTTGGCCTACTAACCCTGCCTTGTCTCCCGACCTCTTGGATTTTGCCATCTCCAAAGGCATAGGACAAGCCAGACTCTCATGCACCACATACAACAAGCTGCTATCCGACCACAGTGCAATAAGAATGCTCCTCAATATCCCCGTCCTAAAAAAAGACCTGCCCAGAAGACTCACCGGGAAGCATACCGACTCCTCCAAATTTACCTTCTGGATGCTATCCTCCCTGGACCTGGATCCTCCTCTTTCCTCCCCAAGAGACATTGATGCGGCGATTAATACACTCACTGAGGAGATGTACAATGCTGCTAAGTTCGCCAACCCTCCTCCTCCAACTACCACGAGAACACCTGAGCGAGATCTCCACCTTTGGTCTCCAGAGATTGCGGCATTCGTGGCGGAGAAGAGGCGCCTCAGACGTATTTGGTTCTCCTCGCGCAACCCAAGGGATAAAGCGGCACTTAACGAGCCAGCAAGGAGCTTAAGGTCAAGCTTTGCACACTAAGGCAGGACTCATTCAATCGATTCCTTGAAGAGCTGGAACCTGGTGACCCGCAACACAATCTGTGGCATGTCACGCGCCACATGGCTCTTGGTGCCGTTCCGATGACGAAAGAGCAGAAGCATTCGCAGATCACCTCCAGAACGCATTCACCCCATTCAACAGATGCACTGGTGAAGAGCGTGCTGCCACCACCAGGTTCCTTGAGAGTCCATCTCCACCCAGCTTGCCGATAGAGCCCGTCACCCCTGAAGAGGTTGCGCAGGAGATCGCCTCCCTAAAGGCCAGCAAATCCCCCGGACTGGATCGTATCGACGCCACTTCCCTCAAAATTATGCCTCCTCCTTGCTCCCAGATGTTGGCTAACATCTTCAACAGCTGCTTCTCACTAGGGTACTTCCCGAGATCATGGAAACGTGCAGAAGTCATCCTCATCCTTAAACCCGGAAAACCTGGAGCCAAACTTGCCTCATATAAACCGATTAGTTTGCTGGCAATAATCTCCAAAATACTCGAAAGAGTATTTCTGCGCAGAGTGTTGCCACTACTGGACGAGGCTGGTTTGATCCCGGATCACCAGTTTGGATTAAGGCGATCTCATGGAACACCCGAACAATGCAACCGGCTCGTATCAAGAATTCTCGATGCATTCGAGAAGAAAAGATACTGTTCGGCCGTCTTCCTCGATGTCAAGCAGGCGTTTGACAGAGTGTGGCATTCCGGTCTCCTCCACAAACTTAAGTCCCACCTTCCCAGTTCCCACTACGCTCTACTCAAATCTTACACCGAAGGAAGAGAATTCCAAGTGCGTTGCGGATCCACATCCAGCACGCTAAGGCCCATAAAAGCCGGAGTACCTCAAGGCAGCGTCCTTGGTCCCATCCTCTACACCCTCTTCACAGCAGACCTTTCTATAATACCCTCCCGTCACCTCACAATAGCCACCTATGCCGACGACACCGCGTTCCTCGCCACCGCTACTAATCCAGATGGAGCTTCAGCCATCATCCAGAGGCAACTGGATGCTCTGAATCCATGGCTAAAACGATGGAATATTGCGGTCAACGCCGAAAAATCCTCCCATACAACATTTTCCCTGCGCAGAGGAGAATGCCCTCCGGTCACTCTTGACGGCGACACGATCCCTACTACCAGCACCTCAAAATACCTAGGGCTTACACTGGATATAAGGCTGACATGGGGCCCTCACATTGATAGGAAGCGTACCCAGGCCAACATACGCCTTAAGCAACTCCACTGGCTTGTTGGGAAAAGTTCCAAGCTGAGGGACAAAACGAAGCTGCTTGTCTACAAGACTATTCTCAAGCCAATATGGACTTATGGAATCCAGCTGTGGGGCACCACAAGTGCTTCACACAGAAGAAAGATCCAGCAATTCCAGAACCGATGCTTGAGAATAGTCTCCAACGCCCATCCCTATCACGAGAATACTGCCATCCACGAGGAGCTCGGAATTCCCTGGGTGGAAGATGAGATCTACCGACTCAGTGAGAGATACGCCAGAAGACTGGAGAATCACCCCAACCACCTGGCCATCAATCTGCTAGACAACAGCCAATCCACAAGACGTCTGCAGAGAACGCACCCGCTTGACCTCACGCAACATTAATGTAAATTTGTAACCCCTACCCAAGTACATTCTAAGTACTCCCCGTATGTCAATGTTCCCCCACATAAAAAAAAAAAATTATTGTCCATTAGGACAGATTTTAAATAAATAAAACAGATACACAAAAAAAAAAAAAGTACTTATTACAACAATGTCGTTTCCTATAAAAACAAATTCTCGAAAATGGAAATCGAAGAAACTAAACAAAACTTGAAAGTAGAAGTCGAATTAAAATTAAAATAATTTTGAATGTGGTAATCGAAATAAGTGTGTGTGTATATGGACCATAATATACACGCGTTGCGAATATGTATTGTTCATCTATGTTATGAGCATACGTTGGCTAATGCAACAACCTAAAATATACAATGTTTGTACCTGTCATCCATCAGGTTAATGTTTTATATAAATTTTGCAGTATGTGTCACCCAAAATAGCAAACCATAACCAGATTATTATGATACATAATGCTTATATGAAACTAAGACATATCGCAACATTTATTTTTAGGTATAAAAATAAATTTATTGAAGGAATTGATATATGCCAGTAAAATGGTGTATTTTTAATTTCTTTCAATAAAAACAATATTGATATTATATAAAAATGAATTATAAAACTCTAAGCGGTGGATCACTCGGCTCATGGGTCGATGAAGAACGCAGCAAACTGTGCGTCATCGTGTGAACTGCAGGACACATGAACATCGACATTTTGAACGCATATCGCAGTCCATGCTGTTATGTACTTTAATAATTTTATAGTGCTGCTTGGACTACATATGGTTGAGGGTTGTAAGACTATGCTAATTAAGTTGTTTATAAATTTTTTATAAGCATATGGTATATTATTGGATTAAATAATGATTTTATTCATAATATTAAAAAAGAAATGAAAAACATTATCTCACATTTGAATGTGAAAAACGAAGAGAAATATTTTCTTTTTCAATCAAATAATACTGAGAAATGTCTAGCATAAAAAATTGAAATATTTTTCATCTAGAATTGTCTCTTATTAATGATTCGCAAAAAGAAAAATCTTGGTTTTGTTATTATTCTTCGTTGGTTCGTTAAATGGATAAAAAATAACTTTGCTTACAAGAACTATTGGAACTATTTATAACGAATTTAATTGATTGTTTTATCATTTATATATAAAGAATTTATGGCAAAATATAGTTATATATACAACCTCAACTCATATGGGACTACCCCCTGAATTTAAGCATATTAATTAGGGGAGGAAAAGAAACTAACAATGATTTTCTTAGTAGCGGCGAGCGAAAAGAAAACAGTTCAGCACTAAGTCACTTTCTATATGGCAAATGTGAGATGCAGTGTATGGAGCGTCAATATTCTAGTATGAGAAATTAATGATTTAAGTCCTTCTTAAATGAGGCCATTTACCCATAGAGGGTGCCAGGCCCGTATAATGTTAATGATTACTAGATGATGATTCCAAAGAGTCGTGTTGCTTGATAGTGCAGCACTAAGTGGGTGCTAAACTCCATCTAAAACTAAATATAACCATGAGACCGATAGTAAACAAGTACCGTGAGGGAAAGTTGAAAAGAACTCTGAATAGAGAGTTAAACAGTACGTGAAACTGCTTAGAGGTTAAGCCCGATGAACCTGAATATCCGTTATGGAAAATTCATCATTAAAATTGTAATATTTAAATAATATTATTAAGAATAATGTGCATTTTTTCCATATAAGGACATTGTAATCTATTAGCATATCCCAAATTTATCATAAAATATAACTTATAGTTTATTCCAATTAAATTGCTTGCATTTTAACACAGAATAAATGTTATTAATTTGATAAAGTGCTGATATATTTATATTATTACAGAGCGTTAATTTTTCGGAATTATATAATGGCATAATTATCATTGATTTTTGTGTTTATTATATGCTCTTGTATGATTAACAATGCGAAAGATTCAGGATACCTTCGGGACCCGTCTTGAAACACGGTCAGTGAAGGAATGAAATTCCTCACGCACATAGCTTCGCTTCGCCAGCGGATGACCGGAGTCGTTGGAGCATTGGCGCGTGTGCTTCGAGCCGACTGGGGCTTCAGTCCTCGAGCCAGGCGGACCATATATGACGGACTCATGGCACCTTGTGTGCTGTTTGGTGCCCCGGTATGGTATGACACCGCCGAACAAGTAGCCGCCCGGAGACGACTAGCCTCCTGCCAGAGGCTAATTCTGCTTGGATGCCTTTCGGTATGCCGAACAGTGTCCACAGTGGCACTGCAGGTACTTGGTGGAGCTCCCCGCTTGACTTGGCTGCTAAGTTTTTAGCGGTCAAATACAAGCTGAAGCGTGGATACCCGCTGGAGGAGAACGACTGGCTATATGACGAGGACACTACGTGTCTAAGCTGGAAGCAGAGGAAGACTCGCCTAGAAGAGTGCTTACTGCAGAGTTGGCAGAACAGATGGGATGATGACAGCGAACCAGGACGGGTGACGCATAAATTCATCCCATATGTCACTCTCGCCTATCGGGATCCAAGATTTGGATTCTCGATGAGGACGTCTTAGCTGCTGACAGGTCACGGGTCGTTTAACGCATTTTTGCAAGGGAGAGCCCTCAGCGATACCACTGCTTGCGCTTGTGGAGATCCATATGAGGACTGGATGCACATATTGTGCGCTTGCCCCCTATATGCAGATTTGCGGAACCTCGATGGACTTGGAGTGCAGCGCCTTGGCGAAAACTGGACCTTCGATAGAATCCTGGAAGATCAACAGAGGACTCAGCGGCTGGCAGTGTTTGCGGACGAAGTGTTCCGTAGGAGGAGGGGTGTTTAGCCCAACAACTTCGCCGTGTGGTTAGCGGGCGAGAATACTTCCACAGTCCGCTATTGCTTGTCGTAAGAGGCGACTAATATAGCCATAGGTCCCTCTAACCCTGCTTGTCGGAGCAAAAGGAGGAGGCCCACCGAGCCTCTCTTTCGGTACCACGGGTTGTGCAGCTATCCAAGACTGCACATTGAGGTAGGCCCCCTGGTGGGAGTATCGTGGTGGCTGTGGTTGGTACCCATATCGCGGGTAGAGCCTTCGTGTTCGACGTTTGAGTTACGGTGCTGGTTGCGCAAAACTCGGGTGCTGTGACCCAGAGATCAGTAGAGATTTTAGGTAGATCTCGCTCCTCAGCAAGGGGGAGTGCTTGCCCGGCAAGCAAGTACTCGAATTGCTACCGGGGTGGTCGCTATGTACATAGCTATAGCTTCTAGTCCGGGACGCTTGTCTGGCGTATCCAGACACATACACCATGTTGATACATGCACCACTTGTGGGTGTTCAGGGTGTCGTGCTTGTAATCCCTTCAGTGTGGAACACGCCACGTAAAACAAGTTCGGAGAGATCTGAAAAGTCGTTGTCGTGTCCCTATCTACTATCTAGCGAAACCACAGCCAAGGGAACGGGCTTGGAATAATTAGCGGGAAAGAAGACCCTTTTGAGCTTGACTCTAATCTGGCAGTGTAAGGAGACATAAGAGGTGTAGAATAAGTGGGAGATATTAGACCTCGGTTTGGTATCGTCAATGAAATACCACTACTCTTATTGTTTCCTTACTTACTTGATTAAATGGAACGTGTATCATTTCCTAGCCATTATACGGATATATTTATTATATCTTATGGTATTGGGTTTTGATGCAAGCTTCTTGATCAAAGTATCACGAGTTTGTTATATAATCGCAAACAAATTCTTTAATAAAACGATGCATTTATGTATTTTTGATTTGAAAATTTGGTATAACTCCAATTACTCAGGTATGATCCAATTCAAGGACATTGCCAGGTAGGGAGTTTGACTGGGGCGGTACATCTCTCAATAATAACGGAGGTGTCCCAAGGCCAGCTCAGTGCGGACAGAAACCACACATAGAGCAAAAGGGCAAATGCTGACTTGATCTCGGTGTTCAGTACACACAGGGACAGCAAAAGCTTGGCCTATCGATCCTTTTGGTTTAAAGAGTTTTTAACAAGAGGTGTCAGAAAAGTTACCATAGGGATAACTGGCTTGTGGCGGCCAAGCGTTCATAGCGACGTCGCTTTTTGATCCTTCGATGTCGGCTCTTCCTATCATTGTGAAGCAAAATTCACCAAGCGTTGGATTGTTAAAGACTTTAAAGAATTCTATCAAGTTGCCAAATACCTCGTCATCAATTTAGTGACGCATATGATATTGTCCCTATCATATAATTTTTGATATAAAGACTTTAAAGAATTGTGTCACGTTGCCAAACACCTCGTTATCAATTTAGTGACGCATATGATACCACCACTGGCTGAACAACTCGACAGTCACTAATCCACCATTGGATACCCCTGAACTTATAGATGCGGCCGTTGTGAACCTCACCTCGCAAATTCAGGAGGCAGCAACTTATGCTGCTCCAAGGTTCTCTAACCAAACGAGGGACAGAAGTAGAGACGTCCACTTTTGGAATCCGCGGGTTAATGAGCTCAAGTCAGAGAAAAGGCGTCTCCGACGGGTTTGGTTCCTCTCCAGGAACCCTAGAGACAAAACAGCTCTCAACAGAGCCACCAAGGAGCTGAAGGAAACTCTGGTCAGGCTAAGGAAGGAGCCCTCGACAGCTTTGTTGGTAATCTCGCGCCGGGTGATCCCCACCACAACCTGTGGAATGTTACCAAGCGCATCAAGAGGCCACTGAAGAGGATCCCGCCCATCAGAAGACAAGACAACTCATGGTGCAGAACTGAGACCGAAAGAGCCAACGCATTCGCCGAGCACTTGGAGGAAGTCTTCACACCAGCCAATCGATGTTCCCCAAATGAAGCAGCCGAAACAGCCAGGCTCCTGTCAGAACCTCTCTCTGACTCCGAGTCGATACCCCAGGCCACGGAAGAGGAGATCAGCAATTTAATAGCGGCAATGGGTAACCACAAGGCTCCAGGCGATGATGCCATCAATGCCATTGCTTTAAAGCTCCTCCCCCCTATTAGCAAGTCACTAATCACGACCATAATAAATAAGTGCTTGCAATTGGGGCACTTCCCTTCATCATGGAAACGCGCCGAAGTAGTTATGATCCTGAAGCCTGGTAAACATGAAGCCAATCCCGCCTCCTACCGCCCGATCAGCTTACTACCAGTACTCTCCAAGATACTCGAAAGAGTATTTTTGTCCAGAGTATTGCCGGTGATTGAGGAGGCTGGTCTGATCCCTGATCACCAGTTTGGCTTTAGGCGCCGCCACGGGACACCAGAGCAAGGCCACCGAGTAGCGCAATATATCCTGGACGCCTTTGAGAATAAGAAATACTGCCTAGCAGTAATGCTGGACATTAAGCAAGCCTTTGATCGTGTTTGGCACCCCCGGTCTCCTCCTAAAGCTCAAAAACGGCCTGCCCCAGCCATATTTCAAGTTCTTAAATCGTTCCTGGAGGGCAGAAGATTCGCCGTCAGGTGTGGAGAAGCGCGCTCAGACGTCAAAGAAGCCCGTGCAGGAGTTCCCCAAGGAAGCGTTCTCGGTCCGTTCCTCTACAACGCGTATACGGCTGACCTGCCGGTGATACCGAGCCAGTACATTATGGCAGCCACTTACGCCGATGATACTGCGTTCCTAATAACAGCAGATACCCCAGCAGAGGCCTCCCAGACTATGCAGGAGCAACTAGATCTACTGAACACGTGGCACACGAGATGGAATATATCGGTAAACAGCGACAAGTCAACCGCTACCACCTTCGCAACTAGGCGCGGCACTTGCCCACCAGTCAGTTTCAACGGGTTCCCAATCCCAGAGGTAGCCAATCCAAATTATCTTGGCTTTACACTGGACAGGAGACTTACATGGAGACCACACCTGCTAAAGAAGCGGAAACAGGCGGAGAACCGAGTCCGTGAATTCTACTGGCTGATGGGCAGACAATCTAAGCTACCGACTTCCACTAAGCTCCTTATCTACAAAGCGATCATAAGGCCAATCTGGACGTATGGCATTCAACTGTGGGGCACTGCATCGAAAAGTAACATCAACATTATCCAGACATTCGAAAACAAAACGCTCCGCACAGTCACAAACGCTCACCCTTTCCACGATAATGCCACTATACACGAGGTCCTCAGCTTCCCCTGGGTGAAGGATGAGATTAAGAAAAGCAGCAGGCAGTACATGCAGAGGCTTCAAGACCACCCAAACAACCTGGCACAAGACCTGCTGGACACCAGTCAACGCACCAGGAGGCTGCACCGATCACACCCTTTGGACCTCTCTGGGATTAGACACGCAAATTAAATTAAATTATATACATACATTATTATATACATCATACATACAATATCGACAGTTATTGTATAGTTTCGCAACAATTTATGTAATCAATTAATTCTCTACCGTTAAGTTTAGTCATCAAATTTAATGATTGTCCGCGAAGGACAGTTTTAAATTAATACATAAAAAAAAAAAAAAAAAATT
>NW_022881363.1:0-29502 GCF_004382145.1 Drosophila mauritiana
ATAATTCTTTTTTTGGTGTCTTCCTTCAATTGGTTGTTCTTAATAATTCTTTTTTGGAGTCTTCCTTCATTTGGTCGTCTTGATAATTATTTATTGGGGTCTTCCTTCAATTTTTTATATAGCCTTTTTATTTTTGAATTTGAATTTTGAAATTGAATTTGTTTGAATTTCTTTGGTTTCGTAGTTGAGTTCTGAATTTTTATTATGTTATGTTTATGTTATTATTATTATTGTTTATTATGTTCTCGTAATTTGTATTAAGTATTCAGTCCACCTTTTTATGTTAAATACTTAATTGGATTATTGCATTTATTGATTTCCAATTAAGTTTTTTATCACGATCACTTTCACATTAGTTAGGCGTCGTTGTATTGTTGTGGATGTTTTAATTTTTCCACTAAAAATATGGATTGTTGGCGGCGCGAGTTCCGTTTTTTTTTAACTTATTATTATCGTTAATATTTATTTAGAACTTTTGAATACGCCGCCCCACGTTGGGCGCCAATCAAAATTGTTACTCTTTATTTATTTAAAAAAAATAATTTTATTTTTTATTATTTAACATTTATTTGGTGATAAACTTTTTCACTTATACTATTACGAGACACTTGGTAACTTATGTTTAACTTCGAGCTGTTGACGATCTCGTCCCGACTCTTTCAGACTCCCGATTCAGACTCCCGATTCTCCCGATTCAAACTGATCTAAGTCCTAATCCAATCAACCTCGGCCAGAAGCTTTTCTTTCGGAAAATTACCGAACTTTCGATAAAAGCTTTATGCTGGAAATTTTTCCACTGCATTGTGAAATTCAATTATGCTGATCGATGCAATTTTTGATTAATACGCAATAAGTCGGCCGTGGCTTGGTCTCCAAGCGGAAGCTGTGTTTACGTTAAGTTTTGGGTTGCTTATGTTAGCGGGTAGCTGAGTGCTGGCAAAGGCAATGACAAAAACAAAGGCAAGGGCAATTCCGACGAGATTGAGAATTGGAATTTGTTTATAAATTGTGGAAGGGAGCTATGTTCATGGGTTGGATAACTTGTATGTATACCGTTCTTTAAAAAAACGTGCCTGTTCGGGCACCAGCTAAGTCGTCCCATATTGGTCGACTTCTGCCGAATATTCGGCGTTGTATCCTTGGAAACCAATGACTTCAATTTAAAGTCTCGGAGGAATAGGTTTTGACAATATAATGTTTTATTCAGCTGAAAGTTCTGTTGACCCGTTTCCAGTTTAATTGTAACTGACCGCTGCATATTTCTACCAGCCAGTTGAAGTGTTGATCAGACTTTTCGGCCATGTCTGCGCTCGTTGCGCAATTCGGTCGGTCGAGCGAATGAGCGACTTTTTGTTTGTCAGCAAATTGAATTGGATCGAAGGCCAACTTCTGATTGTCTTGCCTTTTGTTAATACTACCTGTAGCAGTCGCTTTTAGTGGTGTGAGTTGGGTTGTTAAAAGCGGGAGGGCATAAGGGGGAAAGGAATGCTCAAGAAGGGAAAGGGTGAACCAGCGAGTCGTCGGGCTTACAACACCAGGGAAACTGCAGTGTCTTAACTTATATATAAACATATCAAATAATTCGAAACATCTTCAATAGGTTGGTTATGTTCATTACCTCATAGGCGATCTGTCAAGGGCTCATATAAAAGATGTGTAAGTTAACACAATCACCAAACAGCCGAAATATAGTTGTAAGCCTCAAGCGTTTTTCCTATTTATAGATCGAGCTTTACCTATAAGAACTGTACCTTGTTATTAGTAGATTAAGCTTTAGAGATAAGAACTCTTGATATACTTAAGTCAGTCGATTTTGGAAGATTAGAAGCGTCGGTCATCGCCACGTACTTACTATTCGTCTCATTAAGTGCAGACCGCGCAAGCCCTATTATAATTAATAAACCTACACTAATAAATATATTGAAAATCTATTAAAATGATAATTGGCGCCCAAACGGATATAAAAACCTACGATAACTGAATAATTATAAATAAATAACAAAAGGAGGATCCGGAGACAAAACCAGCGGCATTGGCCAATCAACTCTAACCTAAAAAATAAAAATTTCCTGATTACATAAAATATAATATTAATTACTAAGACCATCTACCTTAAAATTGTTTGTTAAGCACTATTATTATATGGTAAGTAAACCGCTTATTGAACGAATTAAAAATACCAATACCTTTTTATTACATAACCTATGCCAAGAGTATTGATAATAAAAATACATGAGTGACAGTGATAACCTTTTAGATAACCTCGTGTCAAGCTTAGATAAATGGTCAGCGCACCAGGCAAGTAGGCAAAACAGTGCAGAAAAAAAATAAGTCATCAGATAATTGGTGGTCAAAAACAAATACAACTAGCGAAATGGAATTTGAAGCTCAGTTAAAAGCGATCGTAGAGAGTGCTGTAGCCGGTGCGCTCGCAGTCCAAAAACAAAACAATCGCTTGGGAAATAAACTAACCCCACGGTATAGGGAAGAACTAATCGAAGCAGACCTCGGGACAACGGTCCTCATAAAAGGGAGGGTCGTTCATAAAGATAATCTCCGCTAGGTTTATTATTTCTTTTTCTTTTGTGACCATCGCCAAGTTAGCAAAATACAAACGTGAAATCTGGACACTAGTAAAAGGGATTGCAAAAGTTTTTCAATTAAATATTTGTCAAATCCTACTTATTTAATCTTTAAACATTTTGTATTATTTCCGCTTCATCCTCTTTAGAAAAGTTTAAAGGTATGTGATGAAATGCTAGACCCGAATGATTTGAAAACTTAAAGTCCACGCAACCACAAATATTTCCTGAAACTACGATAGAAAATAAATGCATTACCAAAACGGCATAATAACAGTATAGCGCACTCACTCTAATCAGATTTCAAATTCCCGATTAAAAAAAAAAAACACTAATGTTATCAATACCCTTTTCTGATTCTGTTCAACTAAATAGGAAAATCAATACTTGCAATCAATATGCGTTTTACTACATACTTTAATATCAAAAATATCTGAATGAACTTTATTATAAAATTATAATTGTTATACTTAATTATTGTTAAAACTTTAGTATTAAAACTGTAACTACCTCTTAAGTAGATGAGAAGAGTAGAAGAGGGAATTAAGATCTATCAACGTATTATCGGCTAAAGACGTAAAGATGCGGCAACTATTTCTGCGCCTGGGTACTGAAACGACGAACTGAATAATATCTGCCATCAGACGCCATCCAGAGTGCGTTCAACAAATACGGTTTGATGGTCAACTAGTTCAACCAACATCAGCATCATCGTCGTCATCAAGTCGACGGTTACAATAAAGATTTTTTCCAAGTTCGCTACGATCATCTCCAGAACCTTGTTGCGAACCCATGACATGGAGAATCAACAGCATTTACGAACTTCTCGGATCATCCAGATATGCAGAGCTGCCTTCCCTTCGATGGTATAACGCAGTACCAAGTTGGCAGTATGGGAACTTAGTGGCAATGAGTAAGCTGTAAGCACAACCAATGTTACCCGTAAGATCCGCTTTCAAATAGATTTGCCAATTGTAAAAAGTCTGTGGACAGCCTTCGTCTTAGAAGGGGAGGAGTTAACACAATCACCAAACAGCCGAAATATAGTCGTAAGTCAAGCGTTTTTCCTATTTATAGATCGAGCTTTACCTATAAGAACTGTACCTTGTTATTAGTAGATTAAGCTTTAGAGATAAGAACTCTTGATATACTTAAATCAGTCGATTTTGGAAGATTAGAAGCGTCGGTCATCGCCACGTACTTACTATTCGTCTCATTAAGTGCAGACCGCGCAAGCCCTATTATAATTAATAAACCTACACTAATAAATATATTGAAAATCTATTAAAATGATAATTTGTATACTTATGACATAATGCTTTCAGTTGCGCTTTAAGTATTTATAGCTTTTTTTTTATTTCCAGAAAAGCTTTTTATAAGTAGGCTGCGAAATTATTTTCAAATCAGACGAAATTCAAGTCTATCCCAGGATGCAATGCCATTGCCGCCGGCGGTAGTGGAGTGAGTAGAGCTCCGACACCCCAGTCAGTAGAGCACTACCGCCGGCCGGAGTTCAAACCCAGGTATGGTTTGTGGTATTCTGAAGCCAAAAAGCAAAAGCCAAAAATTACTGACGAATTTAGTTTTAATCTAATCAAAAACAGACATAGTATGCGGTATTATGAAGAATTTACTTAAGCACAAACAGACATAAATACAAATTATAACACAATTACACTTTTTATTTTATCAAAATCAAACTTGGAAGTCGAACTTCTGAAATTAATTCAGCAAGTTTAACCATATAATGAAAGAAAAATTTTACCATATATTTATTCTGATTATTGGCCGCAATCGGGATGGTTGTTATACCCCTTACTCGTAGAGTGAAAGGGTATACGAGATTCGTTGAAAAGTATGTAACAGGCAGAAGGAAGGGTTTTCGACTATACATATTGATCAGGATCAATAGCCGAGTCGATCCGTCTTTCCAACTGTCCGTCTGTCCGTATGAACGTCGATATCTCAGGAACTATAAAAGAGAGATTCACAATTCAGATTCTAGAGACAAAGACCCAGGGCACCCATGTTACCACGCCCACTCTAACGCCCACAAACCGCACAAAACTGCCACCCCCACACTTTTGATAAATGTGTTGATGCACATTTCTATTAATCTTGTAAATTTCTATCGATTTCCAAAAAGAATTTTTGCCACGTCCACTCAACGCCATAATAACCGCCCGAAACTGCCACGCCCACATTTTTGAACAATTTTTAAATTTGTTCATTTCATTCCTCATTTTATTACCCAATATCTATCGATATCCCAGGAAAAACAGGAAATTTCGCGTTCGCATTCACACTAGCTGAGTAATGGATATCTGATAGTCAAGGAACTCGACAACAGCATTGTCTTTTTGTTATTTAACAATGCAATGTTTGTTGACTACTTCTAACTTAAACTTTTATATTTACTGTTAAAGATCATTCTCGTTTCAGATTAAGGCACTTTCAAAAATTTGGTTTTCCCGACGGGGAGTTGAAACCTGGTCCCCGCTGTACTATCGAGGAACCACTTTTCCAAATTTCTTACTTTAATTTGTACATTTGCTTTCTTTAATTTGATATTTCTTTATTTTTTTATTTTTGCACTTTACACACACTCATTGCACACCTAAAAAAAGTTTCAAAATGTATGTATGTAAAAAAAAAAAAACGTGCCTGTTCGGGCACCAGCTAAGTCGTCCCATATTGGTCGACTTCTGCCGAATATTCGGCGTTGTATCCTTGGAAACCAATGACTTCAATTTAAAGTCTATGAGGAATAGGTTTTGACAATATAATGTTTTATTCAGCTGAAAGTTCTGTTGACCCGTTTCCAGTTTAATTGTAACTGACCGCTGCATATTTCTACCAGCCCAGTTGAAGTGCTGATCAGACTTTTCGGCCATGTCTGCGCTCGTTGCGCAATTCGGTCGGTCGAGCGAATGAGCGACTTTTTGTTTGTCAGCAAATTGAATTGGATCGGAAGACCAACATCTGATTGTCTTGCCTTTTGTTAATACTACCTGTAGCAGTCGCTTTTAGTGGTGTGAGTTGGGTTGTTAAAAGCGGGAGGGCGTAAGGGGGAAAGGAATGCTCAAGGAGGGAAAGGGTGAACCAGCGAGTCGTCGGGCTTACAACACCAGGGAAACTGTAGTGTCTTAACTTATATATAAACATATCAAATAATTCGAAACATCTTCAATAGGTTGGTTATGTTCATTACCACATAGGCGATCTGTCAAGGGCTCATATAAAAGATGTGTGTACTTATGACATATTGCTTTCAGTTGCGCTTTAAGTATTTATAGCTTGCTTTTTATTTCCAGGAAAGCTTTTTATAAGTAGGCTGCGAAATTATTTTCAAATCAGACGAAATTCAAGTTTATCCCAGGATGCTATGCCATTGCCGCCGGCGGTAGTGGAGTGAGTAGAGCTCCGACACCCCAGTCAGTAGAGCACTACCGCCGGCCGGAGTTCAAACCCAGGTATGGTATGTGGTAATCTGAAGCCAAAAAGCAAAAGCCAAAAATTACTGACGAATTTAGTTTAAATCTAATCAAAAACAGACATAGTATGCGGTATTATGAAGAATTTACTTAAGCACAAACAGACATAAATACAAATTATAACACAATTACACTTTTTATTTTATCAAAATCAAACTTGGAAATCGAACTTCTGAAATTAATTCAGCAAGTTTAACCATATAATGAAAGAAAAATTGTACCATATATTTATTTTGATTATTGGCCGCAATCGGGATGGTTGTTATACCCCTTACTCGTAGAGTGAAAGGGTATACGAGATTCGTTGAAAAGTATGTAACAGGCAGAAGGAAGGGTTTTCGACTATACATATTGATCAGGATCAATAGCCGAGTCGATCCGTCTTTCCAACTGTCCGTCTGTCCGTATGAACGTCGATATCTCAGGAACTATAAAAGCTAGAATTTTAGGATTCACAATTCAGATTCTAGAGACAAAGACCCAGGGCACCCATGTTACCACGCCCACTCTAACGCCCACAAACCGCACAAAACTGCCACCCCCACACTTTTGATAAATGTGTTGATGCACATTTCTATTAATCTTGTAAATTTCTATCGATTTCCAAAAAGAATTTTTGCCACGTCCCCTCAAAACCATAAAAACCGCCCGAAACTGCCACGCCCACATTTTTGAACAATTTTAAATTTGTTCATTTCATTCCTCATTTTATTACCCAATATCTATAGATATCCCAGAAAAATCAGGAAATTTCGCGTTCGCATTCACACTAGCTGAGTAATGGATATCTGATAGTCAAGGAACTCGACAACAGCATTGTCTTTTTTGTTATTTAACAATGCCATGTTTGTTGACTACTTCTAACTTAAACTTTTATATTTACTGTTAAAGATCATTCTCGTTTCAGATTAAGGTACTTTCAAAAATTTGGTTTTCCCGACGGGGAGTTGAAACCTGGTCCCCGCTGTACTATCGAGGAACCACTTTTCCAAATTTCTTACTTTAATTTGTACATTTGCTTTATTTAATTTGTTATTTTTTTATTTTTTTATTTTTGCACTTTATACACACTCATTGCACACCTAAAAAAAGTTCCAAATTGTATGTATGTATACCGTTCTTTCAAAAAAAATCGTGCCTGTTCGGGCACCAGCTAAGTCGTCCCATATTGGTCGACTTCTGCCGCATGCGCGCGCCGATATTACCTTAGGTTGCGGAGAATATTCGGCGTTGTATCCTTGGAAAACAATGACTTCAATTTAAAGTCTATGAGGAATAGGTTTTGACAATATAATGTTTTATTCAGCTGAAAGTTCTGTTGACCCGTTTCCAGTTTAATTGTAACTGACCGCTGGATATTTCTACCAGCCCAGTTGAAGTGCTGATCAGACTTTTCGGCCATGTCTGCGCTCGTTGCGCAATTCGGTCGGTCGAGCGAATGAGCGACTTTTTGTTTGTCAGCAAATAGAATTGGATCGGAAGACCAACTTCTGATTGTCTTGCCTTTTGTTAATACTACCTGTAGCAGTCGCTTTTAGTGGTATGAGTTGGGTTGTTTAGAGCGGGAGGGCGTAAGGGGGAAAGGAATGCTCAATGAGGGAAAGGGTGAACCAGCGAGTCGTCGGGCTTACAACACCAGGGAAACTGTAGTGTCTTAACTTATATATAATCATATCAAATAATTCGAAACATCTTCAATAGGTTGGTTATGTTCATTACCTCATAGGCGATCTGTCAAGGGCTCATATAAAAGATGTGTATACTTATGACATAATGCTTTCAGTTGCGCTTTAAGTATTTATAGCTTGTTTTTTATTTCCAGGAAAGCTTTTTATAAGTAGGCTGCGAAATTATTTTCAAATCAGACGAAATTCAAGTTTATCCCAGGATGCTATGCCATTGCCGCCGGCGGTAGTGGAGTGAGTAGAGCTCCGACACCCCAGTCAGTAGAGCACTACCGCCGGCCGGAGTTCAAACCCAGGTATGGTATGTGGTATTCTGAAGCCAAAAAGCAAAAGCCAAAAATTACTGAGGAATTTAGTTTTAATCTAATCAAAAAGAGACATAGTATGCGGTATTATGAAGAATTTACTTAAGCACAAACAGACATAAATACAAATTATAACACAATTACACTTTTTATTTTATCAAAATCAAACTTGGAAATCGAACTTCTGAAATTAATTCAGCAAGTTAAACCATATAATGAAAGAACAATTTTACCATACATTTATTTTGATTATTGGCCGCAATCGGGATGGATGTTATACCCCTTACTCGTAGATTAAAAGGGTATACGAGATTCGTTGAAAAGTATGTAACAGGCAGAAGGAAGGGTTTCCGACTATACATATTGATCAGGATCAATAGCCGAGTCGATCCGTCTTTCCAATTGTCCGTCTGTCCGTATGAACGTCGAAGTCTCAGGAACTATAAAAGCTAGAATTTTAAGATTCAGCATTCAGATTCTAGAGACAAAGACCCAGGGCACCCGTGTTACCACGCCTACTCTAACGCCCACAAACCGCACAAAACTGCCACCCCCACACTTTTGATAAATGTGTTGATGCACATTTCTATTAATCTTGTAAATTTCTATCGATTTCCAAAAAGAATTTTTGCCACGTCCACTCAACGCCACAAAAACCGCCCAAAACTGCCACGCCCACATTTTTGAACAATTTTTAAATTTGTTCATTTCATTCCTCATTTTATTACCCAATATCTATCGATATCCCAGGAAAAACAGGAAATTTCGCGTTCGCATTCACACTAGCTGAGTAATGGATATCTGATAGTCAAGGAACTCGACAACAGCATTCTCTCTTTTGTTATTTGACAATGCAATGTTTGTTGACTACTTCTAACTTAAACTTTTATATTTACTGTTAAAGATCATTCTCGTTTCAAATTTATGCACTTTCAAAAATTTGTTTTTCCCGACGGGGAATTGAATCCTGGTCCCCACTGTACTATTGAGGAACCACTTTTCCAAATTTCTTACTTTAATTTGTACATTTGCTTTCTTTAAATTGATATTTCTTTATTTTTTTTTTTTTGCACTTTACACACACTCATTGCACACCTAAAAAAAGTTTCAAAATGTATGTATGTATGTATACCGTTCTTTAAAAAAAAACGTGCCTGTTCGGGCACCAGCTAAGTCGACCCATATTGGTCGACTTCTGCCGAACATTCGGCGTTGTATCCTTGGAAACCAATGACTTCAATTTAAAGTCTCGGAGGAATAGGTTTTGACAATATAATGTTTTAATCAGCTGAAAGTTCTGTTGACCCGTTTCCAGTTTAATTGTAACTGACCGCTGCATATTTCTACCAGCCCAGTTGAAGTGCTGATCAGACTTTTCGGCCATGTCTGCGCTCGTTGCGCAATTCGGTCGGTCGAGCGAATGAGCGACTTTTTGTTTGTCAGCAAATTGAATTGGATCGGAAGACCAACTTCTGATTGTCTTGCCTTTTGTTAATACTACCTGTAGCAGTCGCTTTGAGTGGTGTGAGTTGGGTTGTTAAAAGCGGGAGGGCATAAGGGGGAAAGGAATGCTCAAGGAGGGAAAGGGTGAACCAGCGAGTCGTCGGGCTTACAACACTAGGGAAACTGCAGTGTCTTAACTTATATATAAACATATCAAATAGTTTGAAACATCTTCAATAGGTCGGTTATGTTCATTACCTCATAGACGATCTGTCAAGGGCTCATATAAAAGATGTGTATACTTATGACATAATGCTTTCATTTGCGCTTTAAGTATATATAGCTTAAGCTTTTTATAAGTAGGCTGCGAAATTATTTTCAAATCAGACGCAATTCAAGTTTATCCCAGGATGCTATGCCATTGCCGCCGGCGGTAGTGGGGTGAGAAGAGCTCCGACACCCCAGTCAGTAGAGCACTACCGCCGGCCGGAGTTCAAACCCAGGTATGGTATGTGATATTATGAAGCCAATAAGCAAAAGCCAAAAATTACTGACGAATTTAGTTTTAATCTAATCAAAAACAGACATAGTATGCGGTATTATGAAGAATTTACTTAAGCACAAACAGACATAAATACAAATTATAACACAATTACACTTTTTATTTTATCAAAATCAAACTTGGAAATCGAACTTCTGAAATTAATTCAGCAAATTTAACCATATAATGAAAGAAAAATTGTACCATATATTTATTTTGATTATTGGCCGCAATCGGGATGGTTTTTATACCCCTTACTCGTAGAGTGAAAGGGTATACGAGATTCGTTGAAAAGTATGTAACAGGCAGAAGGAAGGCTTTTCGACTATACATATTGATGAGGATCAATAGCCGAGTCGATTCGTCTTTCCAACTGTCCGTATGAACGTCGAAATCTCAGGAACTATAAAAGCTAGAATTTTAAGATTCACAATTCAGATTCTAGAGACAAAGACCCAGGGCACCCATGTTACCACGCCCACTCTAACGCCCACAAACCGCACAAAACTGCCACCCCCACACTTTTGATAAATGTGTTGATGCACATTTCTATTAATCTTGTAAATTTCTATCGATTTCCAAAAAGAATTTTTGCCACGTCCACTCAACGCCATAATAACCGCCCGAAACTGCCACGCCCACATTTTTGAACAATTTTTAAATTTGTTCATTTCATTCCTCATTTTATTACCCAATATCTATCGATATCCCAGGAAAAACAGGAAATTTCGCGTTCGCATTCACACTAGCTGAGTAATGGATATCTGATAGTCAAGGAACTCGACAACAGCATTGTCTTTTTTGTTATTTAACAATGCAATGTTTGTTGACTACTTCTAACTTAAACTTTTATATTTACTGTTAAAGATCATTCTCGTTTAAAATTAAGGCACTTTCAAAAATTTGGTTTTCCCGACGGGGAGTTGAAACCTGGTTCCCGCTGTACTATCACTGGAACCACCTTTCCAAATTTCTTACTTTAATTTGTACATTTGCTTTATTTAATTTGATATTTTTTTATTTTTTTATTTTTGCACTTTACACACACTCATTGCACACCTAAAAAAAAGTTCCAAATTGTATGTATGTATACCGTTCTTTCAAAAAAAAAAGTACCTGTTCGGGCACCAGCTAAGTCGTCCCATATTGGTCGACTTCTGCCGCATGCCCGCGCCGATATTACCTTAGGTTGCGGAGAATATTTCGGTATCCTTGGAAAACAATGACTTCAATTTAAAGTCTCGGAGGAATAGGTTTTGACAATATAATGTTTTATTCAGCTGAAAGTTCTGTTGACCCGTTTCCCGTTTAATTGTAACTGACCGCTGGATATTTCTACCAGCCCAGTTGAAGTGCTGATCAGACTTTTCGGCCATGTCTGCGCTCGTTGCGCAATTCGGTCGGTCGAGCGAATGAGCGACTTTTTGTTTGTCAGCAAATAGAATTGGATCGGAAGACCAACTTCTGATTGTCTTGCCTTTTGTTAATACTACCTGTAGCAGTCGCTTTTAGTGGTATGAGTTGGGTTGTTTAGAGCGGGAGGGCGTAAGGGGGAAAGGAATGCTCAAGGAGGGAAAGGGTGAACCAGCGAGTCGTCGGGCTTACAACACCAGGGAAACTGTAGTGTCTTAACTTATATATAAACATATCAAATAATTCGAAACATCTTCAATAGGTTGGTTATGTTCATTACCTCATAGGCGATCTGTCAAGGGCTCATATAAAAGATGTGTATACTTATGACAAAATGCTTTCAGTTGCGCTTTAAGTATTTATAGCTTGTTTTTTATTTCCAGGAAAGCTTTTTATAAGTAGGCTGCGAAATTATTTTCAAATCAGACGAAATTCAAGTTTATCCCAGGATGCTATGCCATTGCCGCCGGCGGTAGTGGAGTGAGTAGAGCTCCGACACCCCAGTCAGTAGAGCACTACCGCCGGCCGGAGTTCAAGCCCAGGTATGGTATGTGGTATTCTGAAGCCAAAAAGCAAAAGCCAAAAATTACTGAGGAATTTAGTTTTAATCTAATCAAAAAGAGACATAGTATGCGGTATTATGAAGAATTTACTTAAGCACAAACAGACATAAATACAAATTATAACACAATTACACTTTTTATTTTATCAAAATCAAACTTGGAAATCGAACTTCTGAAATTAATTCAGCAAGTTAAACCATATAATGAAAGAACAATTTTACCATACATTTATTTTGATTATTGGCCGCAATCGGGATGGATGTTATACCCCTTACTCGTAGAGTAAAAGGGTATACGAGATTCGTTGAAAAGTATGTAACAGGCAGAAGGAAGGGTTTCCGACTATACATATTGATCAGGATCAATAGCCGAGTCGATCCGTCTTTCCAATTGTCCGTCTGTCCGTATGAACGTCGAAGTCTCAGGAACTATAAAAGCTAGAATTTTAAGATTCAGCATTCAGATTCTAGAGACAAAGACCCAGGGCACCCATGTTACCACGCCTACTCTAACGCCCACAAACCGCACAAAACTGCCACCCCCACTCTTTTGATAAATGTGTTGATGCACATTTCTATTAATCTTGTAAATTTCTATCGATTTCCAAAAAGAATTTTTGTCACGTCCACTCAACGCCACAAAAACCGCCCAAAACTGCCACGCCCACATTTTTGAACAATTTTTAAATTTGTTCATTTCATTCCTCATTTTATTACCCAATATCTAACAGGAAATTTCGCGTTCGCATTCACACTAGCTGAGTAATGGATATCTGATAGTCAAGGAACTCGACAACAGCATTCTCTCTTTTGTTATTTGACAATGCAATGTTTGTTGACTACTTCTAACTTAAACTTTTATATTTACTGTTAAAGATCATTCTCGTTTCAAATTTATGCACTTTCAAAAATTTGTTTTTCCCGACGGGGAATTGAATCCTGGTCCCCACTGTACTATTGAGGAACCACTTTTCCAAATTTCTTACTTTAATTTGTACATTTGCTTTCTTTAAATTGATATTTCTTTATTTTTTTTATTTTTGCACTTTACACACACTCATTGCACACCTAAAAAAAGTTTCAAAATGTATGTATGTATGTATACCGTTCTTTTAAAAAAAAAACGTGCCTGTTCGGGCACCAGCTAAGTCGACCCATATTGGTCGACTTCTGCCGAATATTCGGCGTTGTATCCTTGGAAACCAATGACTTCAATTTAAAGTCTCGGAGGAATAGGTTTTTCACAATATGATGTTTTATTCAGCTGAAAGTTCTGTTGACCCGTTTCCAGTTTAATTGTAACTTACCGCTGGATATTTCTACCAGCCCAGTTGAAGTTCTGATCAGACTTTTCGGCCATGTCTGCGCTCGTTGCGCAATTCGGTCGGTCGAGCGAATGAGCGACTTTTTGTTTGTCAGCAAATTGAATTGGATCGGAAGACCAACTTCTGATTGGCTTGCCTTTTGTTGTTACTACCTGAAACAGTTGCTTTTAGTGGTGTGAGTTGAGTTGTTAAAAGCGGCGGGCGTAAGGGGGAAAGGAATGCTCAAGGAGGGAAAGGGTGAACCAGCGAGTCGTCGGGCTTACAACACCAGGGAAACTGCAGTGTTCTTAACTTATATATAAACATATCAAATAGTTTGAAACATCTTCAATAGGTCGGTTATGTTCATTACCTCATAGGCGATCTGTCAAGGGCTTATATAAAAGATGTGTAAGTTAACAACGCATAACATAATCCATAGCAACTAAGTAGCTCAACACATAGAATGCTGACGCGCCAGAATGGAGTTCAGCGCTCTGTGCAAAGAACGTCCGGCAACGGAAGGCTGACTCTTCTTATTTGCTTTGCGGCTTTGCCGACTCGTCTTGATGGCGCGATGCATTGCTGTTAGGGTAAACTTAACTCCATATTTTGTAAACTCTTCAGTCTCAGTTTTGCACCAGAATAAACCAGAACGTGCTCCGGCTAAAGCCGTAAATAACAATTGTTTTAATTACAAAGATTGCTACGCCACAAGGCTAGACAATAAACCAAAGGGGGCGAAGTCAAGCCCTCCAACCTAATCTTCAGTAGAAGACTCCGACGAAAGACGTCCTACCACCGATGTAACCTTGAGGGAGAAGTCTCTGGACCATCGCGGGAAAACACCTTTTCATAATTTATATGTCGTGGCGAAAATAATGAGTATGCGTGTAGTCGCTGTTTACTTCTTCTCCATGTTCCCTTTGCTATTATGCGTGTTCCTATTTATTGTCAATGTGTGAGGATGAATAGATGAATTATCTATGAACGTGATTTTGCAAAAACTAGAGCGATAGAGCTGTTGCTGAACGTGGCCACTTGCGCTGCTTGGTTAGAAAGGGAAAACGATATAATGAAAAGGGAATGCCAAAAATTGAGAAGAGACAAAGCAGGCTGCACGAAACTGGAGTGAGGGCATTAATCGTGGAGAAGCCAAAGCAGACGCAAGTGGACTCGTTGACTGCGCACAGCTGCATAAAATTATATAGTGAAAAGAGATATGAGCGACGCTGATATGGACGGACGGACGGACGTCGAGGCCCCTGATATTCATAACCCGACATCAGAAGTGGGATCTGTGCCACACCCTGCATTTTCTGAGGATCAGTGGCGTGCAGTAGTCGAAATGCAAAATCGGAATTTGGCTGAACTTGTAAAAATCATGCAAGTGACGCCGGCACGTGAGCAGCAACCTAGTTATGATGTTAAGCTACCCAAATTTAACCCTGATGCTGCATGCGTAGAGGCAGCAAAGTGGTGTTCAACAACCGATATAATTCTAACTGAGCACCCCCTTAAAGGAAGTAAATTGATCATGGCACTAAGTAACTGCATGGAGGGAACTGCATCTCAGTGGCTAACACAAATTTCGTACCAGGGTATGACTTGGCAAGAGTTCCAGGAATTATTTCTGCAGCGCTTTGAAACCAAAGAGACGCCGGCCCTACGTTTTTAAATTTACTCAACAGCCGCCCGACTGCCGCCGAATGTTACGCGGTGTATGCGAGTCGGCTGGTGACGACTCTGACTACGAAGTGGCGGAATATGGAAATAGAAGAAATTGCCGTTACAACTGTTCTTGCGCATATGGCAAACATTGACAGTCGTTTGCAGCGCGTCCTCTTCACATCCAATGTGCGTACCAGAAGTAAGCTACAGGCGGAGTTAAAAGCGTTTTACGTTCGACAAGAAGCGACATGCTCGAGATGACAACCTTGGACCTGACCAGAAGAACCGTAAGGCATCGCCAGTTGTATGCCACTTCTGTTCAAAGCCGGGACATCGAATTGCTGAATGCCGAAGTAAAATGCGACAAGATAGAGAGGCGAAACCGCAGCGTGAAAAATCAAATGTTACGTGCTATCGGTGCGGCCAACCGGGACATTTCTCCAACCAGTGCCCGAAAAACGGAAGTGCAGCCAAACAAGATGTGACTCAACAGAAGACTGTTAACCAATGTTGTGTGACTGCGCCAAAGGGAAGCTTGCATCAACGAGGTGAGATCTATCGAATTTGTTTCGATTCCGGTGCAGAGTGCTCCCTTATTAAAGACGACATTAGCAGTAATTATCTGTAAACGTATAAACAATACTGTAAGATAAAACATTGGTGGGAGTGTGTGAGACATCAATCTTGAGTGAAGTCACTATAAACAAAATATATGGAAATATTATTTCATGTAGCCGAACACAAATGAGGAATATATTGATAGGCGAAAATATTAAACAAGGCTTTTATGTAATTTTGGCATCCGATAATTTTAAAGTTGTAAAATCAAAAACTGTTAATAATTGTTCCGATATTGACACCGAATTAGTCGACAATGAGAAAGCTCAATTAGTTGAGCTACTTGAAAAGCACTCGATTTCATTTACCAACGGGATACCTCATACTCGAGTAAATACAGGCGAAATGAAAATCCGTTTGATTGACCCAACTAAAACTGTTCAGCGCCGACCTTACAGACTTAGCCCCGAAGAGAGAGAAGTAGTGCGAATGCAGGTGAGCAAATTGATAAGATGTAATATTGTTCGCCCAAGTTGCTCTCCTTTGCTACCCATTTGCTCGTCAAAAAGAACGGAACCGACGTCTATGTGTTATTTTAGAGAGCTAAACCGAAACATTTCGGATATACCCTTGCGTTATAGCGATCAATTGTAGACTTGCGAGCAAATTATTTCACATGCTGGATATGGCAAGTGGTTTCCACCAAATCCCGATTCACCCTGAATCCGTGGAATATACTGCATTTGTGACCCCAGACGGCCAATTTGAATTTCTTACAATGCCTTTTGGCCTCAAAAATGCGCCATCTGTTTTCCAGCGCGCAGTCATAAATGCACTTGGTGACCTTGCTAACTCTTTTGTAATCGTTTACATGGACGATATAATGGTAGTATCGCCAACCAAGGAATTGGCTTTGGAAAGGTTAAAAACTGTTTTGAATGTTCTTACAAAGGCTGGTTTTACCTTTAACCTTGCTAAATGCAGTTTTCTCAAAACAACGGTTCAGTATTTGGGCTATGAAGTGCGAGCGGGAGAAATTCTTCCGAATGTGCGAAAGATAACTTCATTAAGCTCCTTGCCTCCTCCTCAAACTGTCTCCGGCGTTAGACAATTCATTGGCTTGGCCTCTTACTTTCGCAAATTCGTGCCTGGATTCTCCCAACTTATGAAACCATTGTATTCACTTTTTCTTCTGGTAGCGGCAAGATTACATGGAGCGCTGAGCTGGAAGAGATCAGACTTAAAGTTGTGACGATCCTCACAAATGAGCCTGTTCTGGTAATCTTCGACCCGCAATATCCTATTGAGTTGCACACTGATGCAAGTGCCTGTGGATATGGAGCGATACTTTTGCACCGTATAGAAAGTAAGCCCCATGCAATCGAATACTTCAGCAAAACAACTACCTCTGTTGAATCTAGATATCACTCCTACGAGCTGGAAACCTTGGCAGTGGTAAAAGCCGTTAAACATTTTCGCCATTACCTAATTGGCCGTGAGTTCGTTGTCTATACAGACTGCAATTCATTAAAAGCTTCTCGCACAAAAATAGATTTAACCCCTAGAGTTCACCGCTGGTGGGCCTACTTACAATCGTTTAATTTCGAAATTCAGTATAGAGAGGGTAAGCGTATGGCTCATGTGGATTTCCTATCAAGAAATCCTTTATCACCCGAACACATTTTGTCAATAAACAAGATTCCCGAAAAACGAGTAAATCTGTCTGAAATTTCAAGTACTTGGCTTCTTGCTGAGCAACGGTTAGACCTTGAGATAATAGAAATTGTTAACAAATTGGAGTCAGATGAATTGGCCGAAAACTTGGCCAAAACGTATGATTTGCGAAAAGGTGTATTATATCGCAAGGTCAAAGACGAGGTAGAACAAGTTATTTACCAGTTGTACCCAGAGCTTTCAAATGGTCAGTAATTAACCAGGTACACGAGTCGATAATGCATTTAGGGTGGCAAAAGACACTTGATAAAGTGTACCAGTATTATTGGTTCGCTAAAATGAACAAGTATGTTCGAAAATTTGTTTCAAACTGCATAACTTGTAGATCAGTGAAATCATCTTCCGGGAAGGTTCAGGCGGAACTTCATTCCATTCCGAATACAAGTATACCGTGGCACACCATCCACATAGATATAACGGGGAAATTAAGTGGCAAGAGCGATTTGAAGGAGTATGTCATTGTTCAGATCGATGCCTATACAAAGTTTGTTTATCTGTATCACACCTTAAAGATAGATGCCGAAAGCTGTGTTAATGCTATGAAATCTTCCATATCCTTATTTGGAGTACCAGATCGCATCATCGCCGACCAGGGCAGATGTTTTACTAGCTCTAAGTTTTCAGAGTTTTGCGTATCGCAGAAAGTTGAACTTCACTTGATTGCTACGGGAATGAGCCGTGCAAATGGGCAAGTGGAACGGGTGATGGAAACACTGAAAAATTTGTTGTCAGTGGTAGAATCAAGTCAACGATCGTGGCAGGACGCACTTGGCGAAGTCCAACTTGCACTGAATTGTACAATTTCTCGTGCCACTGAGGCAAGTCCGTTAGAAATGTTAATTGGTAAACAGGCTTGACCCCTTGGATTAGTTCCCCCATTTGAGACCGAATGTGAAATAGATTTGGCAACTGTTAGAGCTCATGCGACAGAAAATATGAATTCCTTAGCGTCTTACGACAAATCCCGATTTGATAGCAGTAGGGCAGCCGTTGACAAACACCACGTAGGTGACTATGTGCTATTGAGGAATGAAGAAAGACACCAAACTAAGTTAGATCCGAATTCAGAGGACCGTTTTTGGTAACTGAAGTATTAGAGGGTGACAGGTATACACTAAAGTCGTTGACGAGTAACCGATCGTTCAAGTATTGCCATGAAGATATACGTAAAATGCCGGATGCAGAAATCCCGAATGAGTTAAACGAGAATGTAGAGCAATAGCTGAAATATAGAAACAGTTGAATGAAAAGAAAAGCCCGCCAATGAGTTCTTTTGTGAACGAGAGATATCCGTCTAGGTGAGACGATGAATTGTGGAGTTATCCGTCTAGGTGAGACGATGAATTGTGAGTTATCCGTCTCGGTGAGACGATGAATTGTGAGTTATCCGTCTAGGTGAGACGATGAATTGTGAGTTATCCGTCAGGTGAGACGATGAATTGTTGGAGTTATTCCCGTCCAGGAGAGACGATGATTTGGAATTGAATTAATAATCAAGTGTGTGGTGAACTGGCGGAAGATCGATATAAGAAATCGATAAATGATAATGTTAAGATAAGTTGCAAGCTGATGTATTACTGATCAATGGAACTGAATATGAAATAGAATAAGTTATCCCAGCAACAATGAAATAAAAGCTGTTTTGTTCTTCACAGAATTAAGATTTAAGAAATACACTAATAAAGTCAAACTAATGAAATTAAATGTTATTGAATAGTGATGAAAGTATGTGATCTTGATATCTTGGTATCTCAGTATCAAAGCTTACACGAGGACGTGTAAATGTCAGAATGGCCGTGTCGTGGCGAAAATAATGAGTATGCGTGTAGTCGCTGTTTACTTCTTCTCCATGTTCCCTTTGCTATTATGCGTGTTCCTATTTATTGTCAATGTGTGAGGATGAATAGATGAATTATCTATGAACGGGATTTTGCAAAAACGAGAGCGATAGAGCTGTTGCTGAACGTGGCCACTTGCGCTGCTTGGTTAGAAAGGGAAAACGATATAATGAAAAGGGAATGCCAAAAATTGAGAAGAGACAAAGCAGGCTGCACGAAACTGGAGTGAGGGCATTAAATCGTGGAGAAGCCAAAGCAGACGCAAGTGGACTCGTTGACTGCGCACAGCTGCATAAAATTATATAGTGAAAGAGATATGAGCGACGCTGATTTGGACGGACGGACAGGACGGCGGGCCCCTGATATTCATAACCCGACATATATATATAGCTTAATTTTTATTTCCAGGAAAGCTTTTTATAAGTAGGCTGCGAAATTATTTTCAAATCAGACGAAATTCAAGTTTATCCCAGAATGCTATGCCATTGCCGCCGGCGGTAGTGGAGTGAGTAGAGCTCCGACACCCCAGTCAGTAGAGCACTACCGCTGGCCGGAGTTCAAACCCAGGTATGGTATGTGGTATTCTGAAGCCAAAAAGCAAAAGCCAAAAATTACTGACGAATTTAGTTTTAATCTAATCAAAAACAGACATAGTATGCGGTATTATGAAGAATTTACTTAAGCACAAACAGACATAAATACAAATTATAACACATATACACTTTATATTTTATCAAAATCAAACTTGGAAATCGAACTTCTGAAATTAATTCAGCAAGTTTAACCATATAATAAAAGAAAAATTGTACCATATATTTATTTTGATTATTGGCCGCAATCGGGATGGTTGTTATACCCTTTACTCGTAGAGTGAAAGGGTATACGAGATTCGTTGAAAAGTATGTAACAGGCAGAAGGAAGGGTTTTCGACTATACATATTGATCAGGATCAATAGCCGAGTCGATTCGTCTTCCAACTGTCCGTATGAACGTCGAAATCTCAGGAACTATAAAAGCTAGAATTTTAAGATTCACAATTCAGATTCTAGAGACAAAGACCCAGGGCACCCATGTTACCACGCCCACTCTAAAGCCCACAAACCGCACAAAACTGCCACCTCCACACTTTTGATAAATGTGTTGATGCAAATTTCTAATAATCTTGTAAATTTCTATCGATTTCCAAAAAGAATTTTTGCCACGTCCACTCAACGCCACAAAAACCGCCGAAAACTGCCACGCCCACATTTTTGAACAATTTTTAAATTTGTTCATTTTATTCTTCATTTTATTACCCAATATATATCGATATCCAGGAAAAACAGGAAATTTCGCGTTCGCATTCACACTAGCTGAGTAATGGATATCTGATAGTCAAGGAACTCGACAACAGCATTCTCTCTTTTGTTATTTGACAATGCAATGTTGTTGACTACTTCTAACTTAACTTTTATATTTACTGTTAAAGATCATTCTCGTTTCAAATTTATGCACTTTCAAAATTTGGTTTTCCCGACGGGGAATTGAACCTGGTTCCCACTGTACTATTGAGGAACCACTTTTCCAAATTTCTTACTTTAATTTGTACATTTGCTTTCTTTAATTTGATATTTCTTTATTTTTTTATTTTGCACTTTACACACACTCTTTGCACACCTAAAAAAAGTTTCAAAATGTATGTATGTATGTATATACCGTTCTTTAAAAAAAAAACGTGCCTGTTCGGGCACCAGCTAAGTCGACCCATATTGGTCGACTTCTGCCGAATATTTGGCGTTGTATCCTTGGAAACCAATGACTTCAATTTAAAGTCTCGGAGGAATAGGTTTTCACAATATAATGTTTTATTCAGATGAAAGTTCTGTTGACCCGTTTCCAGTTTATTGTAACTGACCGCTGGATATTTCTACCAGCCCAGTTGAAGTGCTGATCAGACTTTTCGGACATGTCTGCGCTCGTTGCGCAATTCGGTCGGTCGAGCGAATGAGCGACTTTTTGTTTGTCAGCAAATTGAATTGGATCGGAAGACCAACTTCTGATTGGCTTGCCTTTGTTAATACTACCTGTAGCAGTCGCTTTTAGTGGTATGAGTTGGGTTGTTAAAAGCGTGAGGGCATAAGGGGGAAGGAATGATCAAGGAGGGAAAGGGTGAACCAGCGAGTCGTCGGGCTTACAACACCAGGGAAACTGCAGTGTCTTAACATATATATAAAAATATCAAATATTTTGAAACATCTTCAATAGGTCGGTTATGTTCATTACCTCATAGGCGATCTGTCAAGGGCTCATATAAAAGATGTGTATACTTATGACATAATGATTTCATTTGCGCTTTAAGTATATATAGCTTAATTTTATTTCCAGGAAGCTTTTTTTAAGTAGGGCTGCGAAATTATTTTCAAATCAGACGAAATTCAAGTTTATCCCAGGATGCCATGCCATTGCCGCCGGCGGTAGTGGAGTGAGTAGCTCCGACACCCCAGTCAGTAGAGCACTACCGCCGGCCGGAGTTCAAACCCAGGTATGGTATGTGGTATTCTGAAGCCAAAAAGCGAAAGCCAAAAATTACTGACGAATTTAGGTGTAATCTAATCAAAACAGACATAGTATGCGGTATAATTTACTTAAGCACAAACAGACATAAATACAAAATTACACTTTTTATTTTATCAAAATCAAACTTGGAAATCGAACTTCTGAAATTAATTCAGCAAGTTTAACCATATAATGAAAGAAAAATTGTACCATATATTTATTTGATTATTGGCCGCAATCGGGATGGTTGTTATACCCCTTACTCGTAGAGTGAAAGGGTATACGAGATTCGTTGAAAAGTATGTAACAGGCAGAAGGAAGGGTTTTCGACTATACATATTGATCAGGATCAATAGCCGAGTCGATTCGTCTTTCCAACTGTCCGTATGAACGTCGAAATCTCAGGAACTATAAAAGCTAGAATTTTAAGATTCACAATTCAGATTCTAGAGACAAAGACCCAGGGCACCCATGTTACCACGCCCACTCTAAAGCCCACAAACCGCACAAAACTGCCACCCCCACACTTTTGATAAATGTGTTGATGCACATTTCTATTAATCTTGTAAATTTCTATCGGTTTCCAAAAAGAATTTTTGCCACGTCACTCAACGCCACAAAAACCGCCGAAAACTGCCACGCCCACATTTTTGAACAATTTTTAAATTTGTTTCCTCATTTTATTACCCAATATCTATTGATATCCCAGGAAAAACAGGAAATTTCGCGTTCGCATTCACACTAGCTGAGTAATGGATATCTGATAGTCAAGGAACTCGACAACAGCATTCTCTCTTTTTTATTTGACAATGCAATGTTTGTTGACTACTTCTAACTTAAACTTTTATATTTACTGTTAAAGATCATTATCGTTTCAAATTTATGCACTTTCAAAAATTTGGTTTTCCCGACGGGGAATTGAAACCTGGTTCCCACTGTACTATTGAGGAACCACTTTTCCAAATTTCTTACTTTAATTTGTACATTTGCTTTCTTCAATTTGATATTTCTTTATTTTTTATTTTTGCACTTTACACACACTCATTGCACACCTAAAAAAAGTTTCAAAATGTATGTATGTATGTATACCGTTCTTTAAAAAAAAAACGTGCCTGTTCGGGCACCAGCTAAGTCGACCCATATTGGTCGACTTCTGCCGAATATTTGGCGTTGTATCCTTGGAAACCAATGACTTTAATTTAAAGTCTCGGAGGAATAGGTTTTCACAATATAATGTTTTATTCAGATGAAAGTTCTGTTGACCCGTTTCCAGTTTAATTGTAACTGACCGCTGGATATTTCACCAGCCCAGTTGAAGTGCTGATCAGACTTTTCGGACATGTCTGCGCTCGTTGCGCAATTCGGTCGGTCGAGCGAATGAGCGACTTTTTGTTTGTCAGCAAATTGAATTGGATCGGAAGACCAACTTCTGATTGGCTTGCCTTTTGTTAATACTACCTGTAGCAGTCGCTTTTAGTGGTATGAGTTGGGTTGTTAAAGCGTGAGGGCATAAGGGGGAAAGGAATGATCAAGGAGGAAAGGGGTGAACCAGCGAGTCGTCGGGCTTACAAACCAGGGAAACTGCAGTGTCTTAACATATATATAAAAATATCAAATATTTTGAACATCTTCATAGGTCGGTTATGTTCATTACTCATAGGCGATCTGTCAAGGGCTCATATAAGATGTGTATACTTATGACATAATGATTTCATTTGCGCTTTAAGTATATATAGCTTATTTTTATTTCCAGGAAGCTTTTTTTAAGTAGGCTGCGAATTATTTTCAAATCAGACGAAATTCAAGTTTATCCCAGGATGCCATGCCATTGCCGCCGGCGGTAGTGGAGTGAGTAGCTCCGACACCCCAGTCAGTAGAGCACTACCGCCGGCCGGAGTTCAAACCCAGGTATGGTATGTGGTATTCTGAAGCCAAAAGCGAAAGCCAAAAATTACTGACGAATTTAGGTGTAATCTAATCAAAAACAGACATAGTATGCGGTATATTTACTTAAGCACAAACAGACATAATAAAATTATAACACAATACACTTTTTATTTTATCAAAATCAACTTGGAAATCGAACTTCTGAAATTAATTCAGCAAGTTTAACCATATAATGAAAGAAAAATTGTACCATATATTTATTTTGATTATTGGCCGCAATCGGGATGGTTGTTATACCCCTTACTCGTAGAGTGAAAGGGTATACGAGATTCGTTGAAAAGTATGTAACAGGCAGAAGGAAGGGTTTTCGACTATCATATTGATCAGGATCAATAGCCGAGTCGATTCGTCTTTCAACTGTCCGTATGAACGTCGAAATTCAGGAACTATAAAGCTAGATTTTAGATTCACAATTCAGATTCTAGAGACAAAGACCAGGGCACCCATGTTACCACGCCCACTCTAAAGCCCACAAACCGCACAAACTGCCACCCACACTTTTGATAAATGTGTTGATGCACATTTCTATTAATCTTGTAAATTTCTATGGTTTCCAAAAGAATTTTTTGCCACGTCCACTCAACGCCACAAAAACCGCCGAAACTGCCACGCCCACATTTTTGACAATTTTTAAATTTGTTTCCTCATTTTATTACCAATATCTATTGATATCCCAGGAAAAACAGGAAATTTCGCGTTCGCATTCACACTAGCTGAGTAATGGATATCTGATAGTAAGGAACTCGACAACAGCATTCTCTCTTTTGTTATTTGACAATGCAATGTTTGTTGACTACTTCTAACTTAAACTTTTATATTTACTGTTAAAGATCATTCTCGTTTCAAATTTATGCACTTTCAAAAATTTGGTTTTCCCGACGGGGAATTGAAACCTGGTTCCCACTGTACTATTGAGGAACCACTTTTCCAAATTTCTTACTTTAATTTGTACATTTGCTTTCTTCAATTTGATATTTCTTTATTTTTTTATTTTTGCACTTTACACACACTCATTGCACACATAAAAAAAGTTTCAAAATGTATGTATGTATGTATACCGTTCTTTAAAAAAAAACGTGCCTGTTCGGGCACCAGCTAAGTCGACCCATATTGGTCGACTTCTGCCGAATATTTGGCGTTGTATCCTTGGAAACCAATGACTTTAATTTAAAGTCTCGGAGGAATAGGTTTTCACAATATAATGTTTTATTCAGATGAAAGTTCTGTTGACCCGTTTCCAGTTTAATTGTAACTGACCGCTGGATATTTCTACCAGCCCAGTTGAAGTGCTGATCAGACTTTTCGGACATGTCTGCGCTCGTTACGCAATTCGGTCGGTCGAGCGAATGAGCGACTTTTTGTTTGTCAGCAAATTGAATTGGATCGGAAGACCAACTTCTGATTGGCTTGCCTTTTGTTAATACTACCTGTAGCAGTCGCTTTAGTGGTATGAGTTGGGTTGTTAAAAGCGTGAGGGCATAAGGGGAAAGGAATGATCAAGGAGGGAAAGGGTCAACCAGCGAGTCGTCGGGCTTACAACACCAGGGAAACTGTAGTGTCTTAACATATATATAAAATATCAAATATTTTGAAACATCTTCCAATAGGTCGGTTATGTTCATTACCTCATAGGCGATCTGTCAAGGGCTCATATAAAAGATGTGTATACTTATGACATAATGATTTCATTTGCGCTTTAAGTATATGTCGGCGCATACTTTTGTAAGCTGGTGAATGTGCTAGAATATTTCACAAGAATAATAATTCCATCAGCTCGGGGAAATCATTGGTATGCCAGCATATTGTATTATGTGTTAGAATATTCCAGAAGTACAGTAATTTCATCATTTCGGGAAATCATTGGTATTTCATCATATTACAATATTGCATACTGCGTTGCTATTGGTCGGCTGTATTTTTGTAGCTTTGGCATCTCCCGTTACAGCGCGGCGGCAGCGTGTGGTCGCTGTCGCCGAGTGTGGTTCGAAGGTTAGCACGGAGAAGAAGTGAGTGACACAAATTAATTGTGTGTAGAACTTCGGTGCATTCGAAACTCGCTGCGCGAAATGGAGAATAATAATTGTGCTCCGACATCAGAAGTGGGATCACCACACCTACAAAACAATTCGGAACAAAGTTTACGCGCGATAGTCGAAAGGCAAAATAAAGTGATAGCTGAATTATTAAAAGCGTCGGTGACTGGCGCACGTGCTGCAGTGTTGTTGAACATGCTGAATGGACGCCCAAATCAAGATGAATGCCTTTCGGTGTACTCCAGCCGTTTGGTTACAACTTTACTGACCAAGTGGAAGGAAATGACGCCACGAAGAGATTGTGGTATCATTGGCCCTGGCACATACATCGCATATCGACCCCAGACTTCAGCATTTGGTTTTCAAAACGAACGTAAAGACACGAGCGGAGCTACAACAACAACTCAGAGCCCACTCGTTCGTCAGAAATGCTAATTCGCTGGAATAGAGCAAGGTCCCGAAAAGAAGAGGCACAAAATGCAAACACCGATTAGATGCCATAGTTGTGGTAAACTCGGACACAAGGCAATGGAGTGCCGAAACAGAAGAGCAAGAAAAAGAACGAGAGAAACGAGACGAGACCAGCCGATAGCAGTGGCAGATCTAAAGTTACGTGTTTCAAATGTGGCAACGTTGGACATATTGCATCGGCGTGCAGGAACAGCAACAGCGAATATAACCATAGAGAGGAGAGTCGACACGTGTGCGGTAATTAAGCAGAACGGGACAGCAATATAGTTTGGTGAGCGGTTTCCATTTTTCTTTGATTCTTGTTCCGAATGCTCGTTAATAAAAGAGACAATTAGCGAGAAGAGAGCCATAACCTTGTAGTTTTGAGAGGCATAGGCGACAATGTTGTCAAGAGTAATTTGCAAATTCTGTCCACAAAATTTCTGAATTCAATCTTGAATTGTTATTTCACGTAGTTTATAAGAAATGCCTTAAATACGATATGATAATTGAAGCTGTTGAAAGAGACAGTAGCGAAATGATTGAAGCTGTTGAAAGAGACAGAGCGAAATGATTGAAGCTGTTGAAAGAGACAGTAGCGAAATGATTAAGCTCTGTTGAAAGAGACAGTAGCGAATTGTTGAAGCTGTTGAAAGAGACAGTAGCGAATGGTTGAAGCTGTTGAAAGAGACAGTAGCGAAATTATTGAAGCTGTTGAAAGAGACAGTAGCGAAATTGTTGAAGCTGTTGAAAGAGACAGTAGCGAAATTGTTGAAGCTGTTGAAAGAGACAGTAGGGAATTGTTGAAGCTGTTGAAAGAGACAGTAGCGAATTTGTTGAAGCTGTTGAAAGAGACAGTAGCGAAATTGTTGAAGCTGTTGAAAGAGACAGTAGTGAAATTATTGAAGCTGTTGAAAGAGACAGTATGGATGCCTGAAGGGCTAATAATGAAATTTTTAAGTATAATGTAAGCACAAGTGCAAGGCAAATGTCTTGATCATGGCGTGTTGCGCATTACATATGAATAAGAAGAAATGAATTATGTTAAAGAAAAGAAATTTTTATCGGAAATTTAAATTTGGATATTTGATTTGTCAATTGGCTAATATTTATTTTAAAATGATGTAAAAATAGTTTTGCAATAAATTGTAGAGAACGAATCATTTTGGTAATATTTCACGAGACGTGTAAAGGTCAGGATGGCCGTGTCGGCGCATACTTTTGTAAGCTGGTGAATGTGCTAGAATATTTCACAAGAATAATAATTCCATCAGCTCGGGGAAATCATTGGTATGCCAGCATATTGTATTATGTGTTAGAATATTCCAGAAGTACAGTAATTTCATCATTTCGGGAAATCATTGGTATTTCATCATATTACAATATTGCATACTGCGTTGCTATTGGTCGGCTGTATTTTTGTAGCTTTGGCATCTCCCGTTACAGCGGCGGCGGCAGCGTGTGGTCGCTGTCGCCGAGTGTGGTTCGAAGGTTAGCACGGAGAAGAAGTGAGTGACACAAATTAATTGTGTGTAGAACTTCGGTGCATTCGAAACTCGCTGCGCGAAATGGAGAATAATAATTGTGCTCCGACATATATATAGCTTAATTTTTATTTCCAGGAAAGCTTTTTTTAAGTAGGCTGCGAAATTATTTTCAATCAGACGAAATTCAAGTTTATCCCAGGATGCCATGCCATTGCCGCCGGCGGTAGTGGAGTGAGTAGCTCCGACACCCCAGTCAGTAGAGCACTACCGCCGGCCGGAGTTCAAACCCAGGTATGGTATGTGGTATTCTGAAGCCAAAAAGCGAAAGCCAAAAATTACTGACGAATTTAGGTGTAATCTAATCAAAAACAGACATAGTATGCGGTATAATTTACTTAAGCACAAACAGACATAAATACAAATTATAACACAATTACACTTTTTATTTTATCAAAATCAAACTTGGAATCGAACTTCTGAAATTAATTCAGCAAGTTTAACCATATAATGAAAGAAAAATTGTACCATATATTTATTTTGATTATTGGCCGCAATCGGGATGGTTGTTATACCCCTTACTCGTAGAGTGAAAGGGTATACGAGATTCGTTGAAAAGTATGTAACAGGCAGAAGGAAGGGTTTCGACTATACATATTGATCAGGATCAATAGCCGAGTCGATTCGTCTTTCCAACTGTCCGTATGAACGTCGAAATCTCAGGAACTATAAAAGCTAGAATTTTAAGATTCACAATTCAGATTCTAGAGACAAAGACCCAGGGCACCCATGTTACCACGCCCACTCTAAAGCCCACAAACCGCACAAAACTGCCACCCCCACACTTTTGATAAATGTGTTGATGCACATTTCTATTTAATCTTGAAATTTCTATCGGTTTCCAAAAAGAATTTTTGCCACGTCCACTCAACGCCACAAAAACCGCCGAAACTGCCACGCCCACATTTTTGAACAATTTTTAAATTTGTTCCTCATTTTATTACCCAATATCTATTGATATCCCAGGAAAAACAGGAAATTTCGCGTTCGCCATTCACACTAGCTGAGTAATGGATATCTGATAGTCAAGGAACTCGACAACAGCATTCTCTCTTTTGTTATTTGACAATGCAATGTTTGTGACTACTTCAACTTAAAACTTTATATTTACTGTTAAAGATCATTCTCGTTTCAAATTATGCACTTTTCAAAAATTTGGTTTTCCCGACGGGGAATTGAAACCTGGTTCCCACTGTACTATTGAGGAACCACTTTCCAAATTTCTTACTTTAATTTGTACATTTGCTTTCTTCAATTTGATATTTCTTTATTTTTTATTTTTGCACTTTACACACACTCATTGCACACCTAAAAAAAGTTTCAAAATGTATGTATGTATGTATACCGTTCTTTTAAAAAAAAAACGTGCCTGTTCGGGCACCAGCTAAGTCGACCCATATTGGTCGACTTCTGCCGATATTTGGCGTTGTATCCTTGGAACCAATGACTTTAATTTAAAGTCTCGGAGGAATAGTTTTCACAATATAATGTTTTATTCAGATGAAAGTTCTGTTGACCCGTTTCCAGTTTAATTGTAAACTGACCGCTGGATATTTCTACCAGCCCAGTTGAAGTGCTGATCAGACTTTTCGGACATGTCTGCGCTCGTTGCGCAATTCGGTCGGTCGAGCGAATGAGCGACTTTTTGTTTGTCAGCAAATTGAATTGGATCGGAAGACCAACTTCTGATTGGCTTGCCTTTTGTTAATACTACCTGTAGCAGTCGCTTTTAGTGGTGTGAGTTGGGTTGTTAAAAGCGGAGGGCATAAGGGGGAAAGGAATGCTCAAGGAGGGAAAGGGTGAACCAGCGAGTCGTCGGGCTTACAACACCAGGGAAACTGCAGTGTCTAAACATATATATAA